>NC_091766.1:8481511-8694011 GCF_029378745.1 Bos indicus | reverse complement strand
CCCCCTTTATATCTTGATTTCTCAGACTGTAGATAAAGGCATTAAGCAGGGGTGTGACCACCGAGTGCATCACCGAGGCGATTGTACTTGAATGTGAGGTGTGGGTAGCACCAGAGCTAAGGTACACTCCTAAGGCTATAAAATAAAATAAGGAGACAACCAAGAGGTGGGACACACAGGTAGAAAATGCTTTATACTTTCCCTGAGCTGATATGATTTTACATATGCAGGAAACTATTTTAGAATAAGAGTAAAGGATACCAGCAAAAGGACCACCACCCATCAGGACAGCTGCAAAATACATCACTGTGTTATTAAGAAAGTTGTCAGAACAGGCAAGTTGTACCACCTCAAGGAGTTCACAGAAAAAGTGGGGGATTTGTAGAACTGGACAGAAGGACAATTGCAGCACCATTAAGCTATGTAGCAAGGGATACAAGGCAATCAGCACCCAGGATATCAGAACCAGCAATACAGAGATGGGAGGTTATGATGACCATGTAGTACAAAGGTGGCAGATGGCCACATACCGATCATAGGCGATCACACTCAGGAAAATGTCATCTAATTCTGCAAAGAGAATACAAAAATACATCTGGGTAATACAGCCTTCATAGGTGATACCTTTGCTCTGCATCTGGATGTTCCACAGCATCTTTGGGATGGTGGTGGAGGTGACACAGATGTCTACAAAAGACAGGTTGGAGAGGAAGAAGTACATGGGGGTGTGGAGCTGGGATTCTGAGATGACAGCCAGGATGATAAGTAGGTTTCCAAATACAGTGATCAGGTACATGGTGAGGAAAAGTCCAAATATGAGGGGCTGTAGTGCTGGTTTGTTTGAAAGTCCCAGAAGAAGAAATCCCGAAATTTGTGTGTTGTTGCTTGGTCCCATGGGGTGCAGGTGACTACCAGGAAGAAGAAAAATAACATGACTAATTTTCACACAAACTGGCGTACTTCACATAGCTGAAATACTGCAATTTCTATTTGGCCCTCAAGAAATTGATGTTAATTATTTATAGGTAAGTTCTCTTTGAGGGTGTGTGTGCGTGTGTTCAGTCACTTCAGTCATGTCCAACTCTGTGCAACCCCATGAACTGTAGCCCGCCAAGCTCCTCTGTCCATGGGGTTTCCCCAGAGTGGGTTGAATTCTGGAGTGGGTTGCCATGTCCTCCACCAAGGGTTCTTCAGAACCCAGGGATTGAGTAGGCATCTCCTACCCAGTTCCTGCAATGCAGGAGGATTCTTTAGCACTGAGTCACCCTGGGAGCCCCTTTGAGTGTATACTCCATTTCATCTCTGACTAGAAATGTTTGTCCGATTCTCATCAGATTTGCAAAGAGGTCATACATCTAGAGCTTAATTTAGTGCTGACCATGTTCCAAGTACATGGAGCCAATAAGCATACTGTTTAAAAATAAATAAATAAGACTCTCATGATCCAAGGAGGGTGAATGAGGATATTCAAATAAAATGTGATAGAATATGTCAGAATGTGACAGATGCTATGAAGAAAACAAAGCCAGGTATAAGAGAGAGAGTGGTAGGAGGTGTTACTTTGTCCCGAGTGTTCAGGGAAGACCAGGGAATGAGTGAGATGATGTTTGAATACTTTCCTCCAGAAAGAGAGATAAGGAGCTAATGAGATGTCAGGAAAACTGTGAGCCTGCTACAGGGAGCTGCAAAGGACCTGAGGAAGATGCTTGTTCCATGTGTTCAAATGAAAACAAGGGAGCCAGTGGGGCAGAGGAATAATCAAGGGGGGAGTGATTAGGGATGGTGTCAGGGATGCTGAGGAGCAAGGTGGCCTCCCTGCTACAGTTGACACTTCAGCACATAGAGAATCCCTCTTCCATGTGGTTCCTTGCACCTTATGAATTTAGTTGTAAAACCATCCTATGAATTATTCAGATACCCTACTTAGTCCCATCAGTTGAGTGAATTATGACTTCTGTATTATAAGTCATCTTAATATATAAGTTCAGGTGCCTCCGCTTTAAGAACCATTTTCCCTTCACAAGGAAGGGCACATACACACACACATATACACACACTCACAATCGTGTCTTTCTGGTTGTGGTACAACCATCATTGGCTACCCAGATCCACCCTCCTTAGGCTATAAGTGTTTACAGATTGGCTGGTCAGATCAAATTATCATTCTCTGAAAGAATATATAATTGTTACCCAAAAATTCCAGTTTATAAACTTCCCATGAAACAATAAACTTGGAGTTCACTTTTGGTATGGCCAATTTCTGCTTAGTATTTAGAAAAGAATGAAAAGTATGAGAGTGAAAGAAAGAGAGAGAAATGAAATGGACATTTGGACACTAAGGGGAAAAATATCCAATAAGCTCAAATGACCACTGAGACAATGAAATAAAGAAAAGTTTCCCTGCTTCATCAATATTTCAACTCCAGTGACATCTCCTTGATACCCAGAAAAAATAATACAGAAAAATATATTTCTGCCAAGGACATAAACAGTGATATAGATATGACTTGAAAGATCTTACAGTGTGAATATCCTAAGAGGAAAATAAAAAATTTGAACATAAACTACCAATTTAAAATCAGAAATAGACAAAATACAGCAGAAATTGGACATATTTTATCTGAAGCATATAAAACAGTAGAAGGTTTCTTTTCCTTAAGGACTTTACCTATTTGTTTCCTCCTTTTCATAAATAATACTTACTTTCTAATTATATTGGAAGCATTGTATGCCTTCTATTCCTACTAAAGGGATTTGTCTGGTGGCTCAGAAAGCAAAGAATCTGTTTGTCAATGCAGGAGACAAAGGTTTGATCCCTGGAGTGGGAAGCTCCCTTGGAGAAGGAACTAGCTACCCACTCCAGTATTCTTGCCTGGGAAATCCCATTGACAGAGGAGCCAGGCAGGCTACAGTCAATGGGGTCGCAAGAGTTGGACACAACTTATTGATGAAACCACCACAACCATACCATCTGAGATTCCAATATTACCATTTAATTGTCAACCTTGATGCTTGCATTTTCACTTCTTTAGTTTTATATCATACATAAGTACATTAATATTAGGAAAACCAGAAAACAACTACAATGACCTCTGGCCTCTGGGCTATGAAAGATTGGTCCTCGGGTGACCTCAACTACACACTCCTGGTTTCCATCCTCTCTAATGCTGCCCTGCAGTGTCTGTGGAGCTCTCAGACTCACCTGCCTACAGATTTTATCACTTCTTCCCTGTAGAAGTCAAAATTCCTCCCTAAATGATTACTGATGCAGACAGAATTTTGTCCCCAAATATGAAAACAGGAAGTGATGAAATCAAGCATTGACTCCCAGACAGATGTAGAACTTCAAAAGCAAGAACCAGGTCCTCCCCAACCAAAGTGGTAGAAGCTGAGGGACCACAGCAGAGGAGATATTTACAGCTTCCTGTGTAAGCTCATTAGGCATGTTTCCTCTGGTTACTCCAACCTCTAACTACATGATTTCCTTTGGGGACACTTCTGGACAGAATGGATTTTTTTTTTTTCTATCTGATACACTGTTCCTAAGACACTATATTATAAGTTAGGTGAATTCATTTTTTATCACTCCTTCCCCTTTAATTCTCTTGCTTCCAAAGCCCTAAGGTTCCCAGCATGTCATCACATCTCTGAGAACAAATTTTTCTTTAAACTGTAACACTGAGGATTTGTCTTGATTAGGTCCCTCTGATCTTTAATGCTTTGATTTGTGGCAGGGACAGAACAACTGAAATCTCTAAAAATTACTATTCCTCTCTTCAAAAAGGGGGATAACTTTCCCCTTTTTAGTATAAAACCATAGTTATTATACTCCTGGATCCATGACAGTTTCTCCAGGCCAATTAGAAATTTCCCAGTTATATCAGAAGTCAAGAACTATCATTTAGTCTGTCATTACTAAATGTTTGTAATTATAAGAGAGATATTTATATGTTGATATGCACCATAAACTATCATAGCATATTATGTGTGTGTGTGATGTGCTCAGTCTTGTCCAAATCTTTGTAACCCCATGGACTGTAGCCCTCCAGGCTTTGCTGTGCATGGGATTTCCCAGACAAGAATACTGGAGTGGGCTGCCATTTCCTTCTCCAATGGATCTTCCTGACCCAGCAATGGAACCTACAGCTCTTACGTCTCCTGCATTGCCAAGCGGGTTCTTTACTAGGTCCACTATACATACATACTGCGTGTGTGTGTGTGTGAGTGTGCCATACCTGCATGGGTGCTTGGGAACATAGCTATGAGTCACAGCAGAGGCTCAGACATGAAGCAATGCCTAAGCAGGGCCATGGTATCCATTACTGATGCCTACATGGGCTTAGCATCAGAAGCAACACCAATCACTGACAACAGCTAGATGCCACAGCCCACACCCCTGTCCATGCCAGAAGCCCATGCATGTCTCAAGTCCCTTGTTTTGTAGGTCCATCCCATGGCAAGCACAGCAGACCAACTGAAGGGACAAAAGAGCTCCAGACACAAAGATGCTTCTGAGCATGAGAGGGTCAAACAATGATGGTGCTTATACAGACAGAGTCAGTGTGCATCTCAAGCCCTGCCCAGGCCAACAGGGTCCTTGCCCCACCCTATCTAGAGTGCCACACACTAGCACTTCTTGATCCAGCACTGCTCCCCTCTGGGTCAACAGTGCTGGTACAGGAGTGGGGAAGCACACACTTAGGCGGAACAATGTCAGCTCATATGTGACCCTCAGGGCTTCTGCTTTAGCAACTTGAGACCTGCCTCCCCTCCATTAGGCCAGTAATGGCCACTAAGCTACAGGAAGCCATATCTCATACCTGGCTCAAGCCCTAAACCCTCCATACCTCACATCCAGATGATTGCAACCAGTACATCCTGGAGAAAGTCATGAATTGTGATAACATCAGATCCAGCTCTTCCAACAAAGCCAATGGGCACACATCAATGGTATATGACTATTCCCACAGAAAGACACCACTTCAAGACTGCAAGGGTTAACTGTGGCAAATAATTTCAGATAGACAGACAAAGATAGAGAAAAGGAAAAGACAGAGAAATTTATCCCAAGTGAAAGAGCAACAGATCATGCCTTAAAAAACAACTAATGGCCAGGACATGGAAGCAACCTAGATGTCCATCAGCAGATGAATGGATAAGAAAGCTATGGTACATATTCACAATGGAGTATTACTCAGCCATTAAAAAGAATACATTTGAATCAGTTCTAATGAGGTGGATGAAACTGGAGCCTATTATACAGAGTGAAGTAAGCCAGAAGGAAAAACACCAATACAGTATACTAACGCATATATATGGAATTTAGAAAGATGGTAACGATAACCCTGTATACGAGACAGCAAAAGAGACACTGATGTATAGAATAGTCTTATGGACTCAGTGGGAGAGGGAGAGGGTGGGAAGATTTGGGAGAATGGCATTGAAACATGTAAAATATCATGTATGAAACGAGATGCCAGTCCAGGTTCAATGCACGATACTGGATGCTTGGGGCTGGTGCACTGGGACGACCCAGAGGGATGGTATGGGGAGGGAGGAGGGAGGAGGGTTCAGGATGGGGAACACATGTATACCTGTGGTGGATTCATTTTGATATTTGGCAAAACTAATACAATTATGTAAAGTTTAAAAATAAAATAAAATTAATTGAAAAAAAATAAATAAAACACTACAATTAAAAAAAAAAAACTAATGAAAGAAAAAAAAAAACAATGTAACAGATTTGGAATTCAATGCATGAGTAAAGATGATATAAAACTCCATTTTCTCAAGCTAAAATGATTCAAGGAATCTTCCAAAAGAAGTTTTACTTTCATTATTCTCCCATTTGCATTTTCAAATAAGTGAAAGACCATAAAATATTTAATTCTGTGAAAAAAAGGACAGGGAACCATAACATAAAAACTAGTTAGAACTGAACACTGCAAGAAACAAAATGAACAAGAACTAGAAATAATTAATAGTATACCAGGTGATATAGAAGAATGCATAAGTTAACTGAAATATAGAATCATGGAAATGAATCAGAAAAGATAAAAACAAATGAAAAATGAGAATAATGTGAAGGGTGTGGGAAGTTTTGAGCCATAAGTTTATCAAATACATTTTGAATACCTTCTCTTTTTCTCTTTTCCTTCCTAGACACTTTAATTATGCCAGTAAGAGCACCAACACTGGCATAATTGAAGTCTCTAGGAAGGAAAAGAGAAAAAGAGAAGGTATTCAAAATGTATTTGATAAACTTATGGCTCAAAACTTCCCAAACCTGAATAAAAAAGCAAATTCAGGTTCAAGAAGCAAAAAGCACCCTCCCAAAATTATAGCAACAAGACTCACATCAATATGCATCAATTAAAACTGCAATATTGAAGATATGGCTTTCTAAAAGCAGCATAAGTAAAGCAGTGTCATATAAAAAGGAACCCTGTAAATCTGTCAGCTGATGTTTTTTTCTTTTTTCTTTTTTTTTTACATTTTTTTGCAGAAACATTACTTGTCAGATGGAAGAAGTCAGATATACTTAAACTGCTGAGAGGGAAAAACCTGCAAACTAGGGCATTCTACCCAGCAAGATTATCATTTAGAATTGAAGGAGAGATAAGAACTTTTCAGACAAGCAAAGACTAAGATAATTTATCAATTCTAAGCCTACTCTACAAGGAATGATGTAGAATCTTCTCTAAGAAGGAAAAAAAAGGCATAACAAGTGGCAAGAAACTATATGAAAGACAAAAATCCCACTAGTAAAGGCACATGTGCAGAAAAGCTGAAGATCAAATCACTTAAGCTAGAATGAAAACCTAATAAGCAAAAAGATTTTCTAAAGTCAATTATATCCACAAATAAGAATTAAAGGGATAAATATGGAGGCCTTAAATATAACAACAAACACACAAATGTAGGTCAGGGAGGGAAAATGCAGTGCTATTTGAAAGTGCAGGAACTTAAAAGACAGCCTGTTTTAAAAAGTAAATAAAGTTGTAGGTCATCATACAAAAACCCACTGTTTACCATATACCATAGAAACGTAACTAGATAAACAAAAACTAGAGAGAAAGAAACACAAGCATATTACTTTGTTTTTCAGTCACTTAGTTGTATTCAACTTGTTTCAAATGGACTGCAGCACACCAAGCTTCCCTGTCCTTCATCATCTCCTGGAGCTTTCTCAAAGCACACCACTTTGATAAATAAAATCATCAAATCTTAAGAAACACACAGAAGAAAAAAACAAGAACTAAAAAACCAAAAACAAGTAACACACTGGCAATAAGTAGCACCTATGGATAATCTCTTTGTGTATCAGTAGACTAAATTCTCTAATAAAGAGACATTATTCTTAATAAAGTCTTCATAAATCTATGATACCCCACCAAAGAAAATGTTGAAAGTCTATTGAATAGCTAAGTCATTTCCAAATAAAATAAGATTTTGAAACAATTAAAAAAAAAAAAGAAATGAAATTTCCAAACATTTTTTTATCCAAAGGCATGTAAATTGTGGAGTAGGAAAAAATAAAAACTCGGTATATAAGACTGAGAATAAAGCTTAATAAAGAAAGTGCCTAAATTATATAAAGATGCTGAATCCAAAGACAAAAAGAAAATTGGAAATCACAAGTAATACCTACAAGGAGTGAATTTTACTTCACAATAATCAAAGAATCACAATTTCAGGTTCAGAGGCTTTGAGTTATGCAATCCAGGGCACTAGTATAATAGGTCTTTTATACTTGGCATCAAATATAAACTCTTCAGAGCCCCCTTTATATCTTTGTTCCTCAGACTGTAGATGAAGGGATTCAGCATGGGTGTGACCACAGTGTACATCACCGAGGCAATTGTACTTGGATGTGAGCTGTGGGTAGCAGCAGAGCTAAAGTACACTCCTAAGACTGTAAAATAAAATAGGAAGACAACCAAGAGGTGGGACACACAGGTAGAAAATGCTTTATATTTCCCTTGAGCTGATGAAATCTTACATATGCAGGAAACTATTTTAGAGTAAGAGTAAAGGATACCAGAAAAAGGACCAACACCCATCAGTACAGCTGCAAAATACATTACTATGTTATTAAGATAGTTATCAGAACTGGCAAGTTGTATCATCTGATTGAGTTCACAGAAAAATTGGGGGATTTTCACAGTGGGGTGGAAGGACAATCGCAACACCATTAAACTGTGTAGCAAGGAATACAGGACACTTATAAACCAAGATATTAGAACCAGCGATCCACAGAGCTGGGAACTCATGATGACCATGTAGTGTAGGGGGTGGCAGATGGCCATGTACCGATCATAGGCCATCACAGTCAGGAGAATGTCATCTAATCCTGCAAAGAGAATATAAAAACACATCTGGGTGATACAGCCTTCATACGTGATTACTTTACTCTTGGTCTGGATGTTCCACAGCATCTTTGGGATGGTGGTGGAGGTGAAGCAGATGTCCACAAAGGACAGGTTGGAGAGGAAGAAGTACATGGGGGTGTGCAGGTGATGGTCTGAGCTGACGGCCAGGATGATCAGCAGGTTTCCAAACACAGTGACCAGGTACATGGAGAGGAAAAGCCCGAATATGAAGGGCTGTAGTTTGGGCTCCTTTGAAAGTCCCAGAAGAAGAAATCCTGAAATTTGTGTATTGTTATTTGCTTCCATGGGGTGGAGGTGACTACCAGGAAAAAGGAAAATAATGACAATTTTAGCTCATACTGCTATAATTCACATAGATGAAAGACCACAATTTCAATTTCTATCTCAAGAATTTGATATTAGTATTTTATTTACAGATAAGTTCTCTTTGAATGTATGTGTATATGTTTAACGTCTTCATTCATGTCCAACTCTCTCCAAGTCCAAGGACCATAGCATGCCAGCCTCCACTGTCCATGGAATTTCCCAGGAAAGAGTTCTGGAGTGGGTTGCCATCCCCTCCTCCAGGTGATCCTCCCAAACCAGGGATTGAATCCGAGTCTCTTGAAGGGCTATTCCATTGCAGGTGAATTCTAAACATCTGAGTCATTGTAGAAGCCCCTTTGAGGGTATGCTTCATTTCATTTCTGATTAGGAATTTTTGCCCCATTCTCATCACATTTGCTAAGAGGTCATATATTCTAGAATTTAAAGGTGATATTCCTTCACTCACTTGAGAAATACATATTTTGTGCTGACCCAGTAGAAAGTGCTGAAAAATAAACCTCTTGCAATCCAAGAACACTGAATGAGTATATTCAAATAAAATACTATAGAATATGTTAGATGTGACAGATGCTATGAAGAAAACAAAACCAGGTATAAAAGAGAGTGGTGGGAGCTGTTATTTTGTTCTGAATGTTCAGGAAAGTCCAGCAAACTAGGTGATGTTTTAACAGATTCCTAAAGAAGGAGAGACAAGGAGCTGGTGTGATGTCAGAAGTGTGTGCCTGGAAGAGGGAGCTGCCAATGCTAAGGACCTGAGGAAGCTGCTTGTTCCACATGTTCAAGTGCAAACAAGGAAGCCAGTGGGGCAGAGGGATAAGCAGGAGGGGGAATGATTAGAGATGGTGTCAGGGATGCTGAGGAACAAGATGGCCTCCTTCTACAGCTGAACCTTCAGTCCACAGAAAATCCCTCCTTCCATGTGTTTCCTTGCACATTATCAGTTTAGCTATAAAACCATCCTGTGAATTAAAAAAGATTCCCTTCTAAGTTCCATCTGTTGACTTAATTTTGACATGTGTATATAAGTCATTTAGCATATGAATCCAGGTGCCTCTGCTTTAAGACCTGTTCTCCATTTCAAGGCACAAGTGTGCATGCACACGCATGCACACACACACACAGACAAATATACCATGTTCTTCTCGGTTGTGTCACTACTATGCATTGGTCACCCAGATTCACTCTCTTTATGTCGTGAATGCTTACAGCTCATCTAGTCAGAATTATATATTCTCCAAAAAAATATATAATTTTTCCCTGAAATTCCCAGTTTGTAAACTTCTCATGGAACAATAAATTGGGGTTCACTTTTGGTATAGCCAATTTCTGCTTGGTATTTAGAAAAGAATGAAAAGTACGAGAGTGAAAGAAAGAGAGAGAAATGAAATGGGCATACAGACATTAAGGGAAAATAATATCCAATATACTCAAATGACCCCTGAGACAATGCAATAAAGAAAAGTTTCCTTGCTTCATCAACATTCCACCTCCAGTGACATCTCTTTGATGCACAGAAAAAAAAAAAAAAAAAAAAAGAAATGAACAAAAATACCTTTTGTTCAAGGATGTAAATAATGATACAGTTATGACATGGAACATCTTACAGTTTGAATATCCCAAGATGAAAAGAAACAATTGGAATATAAACTACCAATTAAATATCAGAAATACAAAAAATACAACAGAAGTTAGATATGTATTATATGAGGCATATGAAACAGTAGAAGACTTCCTTTCTAATGGACTTTCCCTATTTGTTTCCTCCTGTTCATAAATAAGATTCTTATACTTACTTTCTTGGAGAAGGTAATGGCACCCCACTCCAGTACTCTTGCCTGGAAAATCCAATGGATGGAGGAGCCTGGTGGGCTGCAGTCCATGGGGTCACTAAGAGTTGGACACGACTGAGCGACTTCACGTTCACTTTTCACTTTAATGCATTGGTGAAGGAAATGGCAACCCACTCCAGCGTTCTTGCCTGGAGAATCCCAGGGACGGGGGAGCCTGCTGGGCTGCCATCTATGGGGTCGCACAGAGTCAGACACGACTAAAGTGACTTAGCAGCAGCAGCATACTTAATTTCTACTTTTACTGGAAGTATTTTATACCTCCTATTCCTTCTAACTGGATTTCCCTGGTGGCTCAGAAAGTAAAAAATCTGCTTGTCAATACAGGAGACATAGGTTATATCCCTGGCTCAGAAAGATCCCCTGAAGAAAACAATGACAACCCACTCCAGCATTCTTGCCTGGGAAATCCCACTGACAGAGGATCCAGGTGGGCTACAGTCTATGGGGTCACAAAAGTTGGAGTAACTTAGCAACTAAACCATCATCATTCCTTCTGAGCTTCCACTATTACCATTTAATTGTCAACCTTGATGCTTATATTTTCAAGTGTAAGGTTCACTTTCATTTTAGACCATACATAAGTACATTAATATTAGGAAAACCAGAAAACAACTACAATGACCTCTGGCCTCTGGGCTATGAAAGATTGGTCCTCGGGTGACCTCAACTACACACTCCTGGTTTCCATCCTCTCTAATGCTGCCCTGCAGTGTCTGTGGAGCTCTCAGACTCACCTGACTGCAGATTTTATCACTTCTTCCCTGTAGAAGTCAAAATTCCTCCCTAAATGATTACTGATGCAGACAGAATTTTGTCCCCAAATATGAAAACAGGAAGTGATAAAATCAAGCACTGGCTCCCAGACAGATGTAGAACTTCAAAAACAAGAACCAGGTCCTCCCCAACCAAAGTGGCACAGGCTAAGGGACTGCAGCAGAGGAGATATTTACAGCTTCCTGTGTTAGCTCATTAGGCATGTTTCCTTTGGTTACTCCAACCTCTAACTACATGATTTCCCTTGGGGACACTTCTGGACAGAATGGATTTTTTTCTGTCTGATTCACTGTTCCTAAGACACTATATTATAAGTTAGGTGAATTCATTTTTTATCACTCTTTCCCCTTTAATTCTCTTGCTTCCAAAGCCCTAAGATTCCCAGCATGTCATCACGTCTCTGAGTAAAAAATTTTCTTAAACTGTAACACTGAGGATTTGTCTTGATTAGGTCCCTCTGATCTTTAATGCTTTGATTTGTGGCAGGGACAGAACCACTGAAATTTCTAAAATTTACTATTTTCATCTTCAAAAATGGGGATAACTTTGCTACTGCTACTGCTAAGTCACTTCAGTCGTGTCCAACTCTGGGCAACCCCAGAGACGGCAGCCCACCAGGCTCCCCCATCCCTGGGATTCTCCAGGCAAGAACACTGGAGTGGGTTGCCATTGCCTTCTCCAATGCATGAAAGTGAAAAGTGAAAGTGAATTTGCTCAGTCGTGTCCGACCCTCAGCAACACAATGGACTGCAGCCTACCAGGCTCCTCCACCCATGGGATTTTGCAGGCAAGAGTACTGGAGTGGGGTGCCATTGCCTTTGCTAGTTTATAATAAAACCATGGTTAATATACTTCATGGAGTTACAATAGTTTCTCCAAGCCAATTAGAAATTTCCAAGTTATATCAGAAGTCAAGAGCTATCCTTTAATCCCTCATTACCAAATCTGTGAACTTGCAAGAGAGATATTTATATGTTGATATGCACCATAAACTATCTTAGTGTATTATATGTGTGTCTGTGCTGTGCTCAGTCACATCTGAGTCTTTGTGACCCCATGGCCCACCGGGCTCCTCTGTCCATAGGATTTCCTAATCAAGAATACTGGAGTGGGTTGCCATTCCATTCCCCCAGGATCTTCCCAACCCGGGGATCAAACCCAAATGCCCTGCATTGCAGGCAGATGCAACAGGTGGATCAGGCAGTAAAAAATCTGCCTGCAATGCAATATATATATATATGTGTGTGTGTGTGTGTGTGTGTGTGTGTGCGTAGATATATAGATATAGTTATAGAGTGTGCTTGTGTATGTGTGTGTGTGTGTGCCTCAGGCTAAGGTTAGTGGATACTTGGTCACCTGGCTGTGAGTCACAGCAGAGGCTCAGATATGAAGCAGTGTTTAACCAGGGCCACAGCACATATCACTGGTGCTTACATGGGGTTCACATCAGAAGCAACACCAATCACTAATGACAGCTTGATGCTACAGCCCACACCCTTATCCATGCCAGAAGTCCATGCATGTCTCAAGTCCCTTGTTTTGCAGCCCCATACCATGGCAAATACAGCAGCCCTCCTGTAGGGACAAAAGAGTTCCAGACCCAAAGATGCTTCTGAGCAGGGGATGGTCACCCATTGATGGTGCTTACACAGGCAGCACATCAGAGGCAGTGTGCATCTCAAGCCCTGCCCAGGCCAACAGGGTCCTTGTCCCACCCTATCTAGAGTGCCACACACTAGCACTTCTTGATCCAGCACTGCTCCCCTCTGGGTCAACAGTGCTGGTACAGGAGTGGGGAAGCACACACTTAGGCGGAACAATGTCAGCTCATATGTGACCCTCAGGGCTTCTGCTCTAGCAACTTGGGACCTGCCTCCCCTCCATTAGGCCAGTAATGGCCACTAAGCTACAGGAAGCCATATCTCATACCTGGCTTAAGCCCTAAACCCTCCATACCTCACATCCAGATGATTGCAACCAGTACACCCTAAATAAATGTTTGAATTGTGATAACATCAGATCCAGCTCTTCCAACAAAGCCAATGGGGACACATATATGACTGTTCCAACAGAAAGACACCACTTCAAGACTGCAAGAGTTAACTGTGGCACACAATTTCAGATAGACAGACAAAGATAGAGAAAAGGAAAAGACAGAGAAATTTATCCCAACTGAAAGAGCAACAGATCATGCCTTAAAAAACAGCTAATGAAAGAGAAACAATGTAACAGATTTGGAATTCAATGCATGAGTAAAGATGATATAAAACTCCATTTTCTCAAGCTAAAATGATTCATGGACTCTTCCAAAAGAAGTTTTACTTTCAGTATTCACCCTGTGCATTTTATTAATAAGTGGAAGACCATAAAATATTTAATTCATATTGTTGTATGGCAAAACCAATGCAATATTGTAAATAAATTAACCTCCAATTAAATTAAATAAATTTATATTTAAAAAAATATTTAATTCTGTTAAAAGACTTATGAGCACAGTGCTAATTTTAACAGGGAATTATAAAATAAAAACTAGTTAGAACTGAACACTACAATAAATGAAATGAACAACAATTAGAAGTAATTAATAGTATAGCAGGTGATACAGAAGAATGCATGTTAACTGAAATATAGAATCATAGAGATGACTCAGTCAGAAAAGAAAAAAACAAATGAAAAATGAGAATAGCTTGAGGGATGTTTGATTATATTAAGAACATCAACACTGGCATAATTGGAGTGTCCAGGAAGGAAATGATAAAAAGAGAAGGTACTCAAAATGTATTTGATAAACTTGTGGCTGAAAACTTTCCAAACCTGAATCAAAAAGCAAATTCAGTTACCAGAAGCAAAAAGCATCTCCCCAAAATGACAGCAACAAGACCTACACCAAGATGCAGCAACTTAAACCAAGAAGTTAAAGACATGCGTTTCTAAAGGCAGCAGAAGTAAAACAGTGTCATACAAGATGAAAACATAGAAGTTTATCAGTTGATTTCTTTTTTTTTCCCAGAAACTTTGCATGATAGAACAGAGAGGCATGCTATGTTTAAAGTGCTGCGAGGGAAAAACCTTCAAACTAGGGCATTTTACCCAGCAAGATTATCATTTAGAATTGAAGGAGAGATAAAGAACTTTTCAGACAAGCAAAGACTAATAGAATTTATCAATTCTAAACCTACTCTACATGGGAATTATATAGTACCTTCTCTAAGAAGGAAAGGAAAAGTCATAACAAGTGGTAAGAAACTATAAGAAAAAGAAAATCCTGCTAGTGAAGGCAAACATGTAGAAAGGCTGAGGATCAAATCACTTAAGCTATTATGAAAAGTTAATAGACAAAAAAATTCTAAAATCAAATATAGCTATTTTAAGAATGAAAGGATAAATAGGGAGGGGTCAAATATGGCTTCAAAGACACAAAATTAGGGCAGGAAGTTAAAATGTAGTGCTATTGGTATGTAAACAAACTTAAAAGGCAACTTGTTTTTAAACATAGATCATCCTATGAAGACACTTTGTTTACCATACATCAAAAATCTACACTAGATAAGTAAAAACTAAAGAGAAAGTAACACAAGCATATCACTAAATAAAATCATCAAATCATAAGAGAAGAAACACAAAGAAAAAAGAAAAACAAAGAACTATACAATCAGAAAACAAGTTAACAAATGGGCAATAAGTAATACCTACCAAAATCCTCTTTAAAGCAGCCAGTAGATTAAATGCTCTCCTAAAGAGCCAGCTTAAAACCACATATTAGAAAAAACTAACATCATGACACCCAGCCACATGACAAGTAGAAGGGGAAAAGGTGGAAGCAGTGACAGATTCCTCTTCTTAATCTCCAAAATCACTGTGGACGGTGACTGCAGCCACGGATTCAGAAGATGATTGCTTCTTGGCAGGAAATCGATGGCAAACCTAGACAGGGTGTTGAAAAGCAGAGACATTACTCTGCAACAAAGGTGCTTATAGTCAAGGCTATGGTGTTCCCAGTGGTCACATATGGTTGTGAAAGCCAGGCCATAGAGAAGGCAGAGTGTGGAATAATTGATGCCTTCAAACTGTGCTGCTGGAGAAGACTCCTGATAGTCCCTTGATCTATCTAACTCTGGTCACTAACTCTGATCTCCCAGCAAGGAGGTAAAACCAGTCAGTCTTAAGGGACATCAACCCTGAATATTCACTGGAAAGACTGATGCTGAAGCTGAAGTTCCAGTATTTTGGTCACCTGACGCAAACAGATGACTCATTGGAAAAGTCTGCTGCTGGAAAAGATTGAGGGCAGAAGGAGAAGAGGGCATCAGAGGATGAGATGGCTGAACGGCATCACCAGGGCAATGAACATGAACTTCGGCAAGCTCTGGGAGATGGTGAGGGACAGGCAGGCCTGGCGTGCTGCAATCCATGGGGTCACAAAGGGTTCGACATGACTGGGCAACTGAACAACAACAGACGAAATGCTTTAATAAAAAACTTTACTCCTAATAAATTCTTCATAAATTTATGATACTCCTTCAAAAAAATGGAATTTCCAAACATTTTTGATCCAAAGGTAGGAAAATGGTGGAGTAGGAAAAAAATTTTAAATGTCTATATATAAGACTAAGGATAAAGCTTAATAAGAGAGTTCCTAAAATTGTATAAAGATGCTGAATTCAAAGAAGAAAAGAAAAATGGAAATCCGAGGAAATAAGTGCAAGGAGCAAATTTTATTTCACTATGATCAAAGAACAACTTCTGATTCTAATTCTTTGAGTTATACAATCCAGAGCACTAATATAATTGGCCTTTTAACCGAGGCATCAAATATAATCTCTTTAGAGCCTCTTTTATATCTTGGTTTCTCAGACTGTAGATGAAAGGGTTCAACATGGGTGTGACCATAGTGTACATCACCGAGGCGATTGTACTTGAATGTGAGGTGTGGGTAGCAGCAGATCTAAGGAACACTCCTAAGGCTGTAAAATAAAATAGGGAGACAACCAAGAGGTGGGACACACAGAAAATACTTTATTCGTCCCCTGAGCTGATGAGATTTTACATGTGCAGGAAACTATTTTAGAATAAGAGTAAAGGATACCAGCAAAAGGACCACCACCCATCAGGACAGCTGCAAAACTCATCACTATGTTATTAAGAATGTTGTCAAAACTGGCAAGTGGTACCACCTGACTGAGTTCACAGAAAAAGTAAGGGATTTGCACGACTGTGCAGAAGGACAATTGAACACCATTAACCTGTGTAGCAAGGAAAACAAGGCAATCAGCACCCAGGATATCAGAACCAGCAGTCCACAGAGACAGGGGCTCATGATGACCGTGAAATGCAAGGGTGGCAGATGATCACATAACAACCATAGGCCATCACTGTCAGGATAATGTCATCTAATTCCACAAAGAGAATGTAAAAATACATCTGGATGATATAGCCTTCATGGATTATGACATTGCTCTGGGTCTGAATATTCTGCAGCATCTTTGGAATGGTGGTGGAAGTGAAGCAAATGTCTACAAAGGACAGGCTTGAGAGGAAGAAGTACATGGATTTGTGGATATGGGAGTCAGAGTTAGTGACCAGAATAATGAGCAGGTTTCCAAACACAGCAATCAAGTACATGGAGAGGAAAAGCCCAAAGATGAGGGGCTGCAATTCTGGATCGTCTGAGAATCCCAGAAGAAAAAATTCAGAAAATTGTGTATTATTACTTGGTTCCATGTGGTAGAGGTGACTACCAAGAAAAATGAAAATAACATGATTAATTTTCATACAAATTGGCATAACTCTCATAGATGAAATAGTAAATTTTTTATTTTGCTGTCAATAAAATATTTTTGTTTAGAAAAGTTCTGTTTCATCTCTACTTAGGCATTTTTGCCCCACTCTCAGCATATTCCCAAAGAAATATGCATTCTACAGTTGTAATGAGAAATACTTTAATACATTTGAAGAATATATATTGAGTGTCAACCATGTTCAAAACACATATTTCTGTTTAATCACTAAGCCATGTCTGACACTTTTGAGACTGCCCCCACCCCCACCCCCAGACTATAGCTGGCCAGGCTCCTCTGTCCAAGGGATTTCCCAGGCAAGAATACTGGAGTGGGTTGCCATTTCCTTCTCCAGGTGATCTTCTCAACCCAGGGATCTAACCTACCTCTTCTGCATTGCCAGGCAGGTTCTTTAGCACTGTGCCACCTGGGAAGTCCCTCTAAACAAATATAGGTAACAAGTATATGGTGCTTAAAAAAAAGGAAGTTTTCACAATCCAGTGATGGTGAAAGATGATGTGCAAATAAAATATTATATAATATGTCAAGTGATTACAGTTGGTATGAAGAAAACAAAGCTAGATATAAAATAGAGTAGTAGGAGGTATTTTCATGTACTGAGTGTTCAGGTAAAGCCAGCAAACAAGGTGAAAATTGAACAGAGAGCTCAAGAAAGGGAGAGAAGGATCTAGTATGATATCAAGACAAATATGTGTCTGGCAAGACAATGGCCACTTCAAAGGACCTAAGGAAAATGCTTGTTCCTTGCAATTTATGAATTTAGTTGCAAAAGCATCCTGTGAATTACAGCATCTCCCAGAGGAGGAGCTAAGATGGCAGAGGAGTATGACAGGGAGAACACTTTCTTCCCCACAAATTCATCAAAAGAACATTTAAACGCCGAGTAAATTCCACAAAACAACTCCTGAATGCTGGTACAGGACATCAGGCATCCAGAAAAGCAACCCATGTCTTCGAAAGGAGGTAGGAAAAAATATATAAGACAAAAAAAGAGACAAAAGAGGGAGGGACGGAGCTCAGTCCCGGGAAGGGAGTCTTAAGAGAGAAGTTTCCAAACACCAGGAAACCTTCTCACTGCCGAATCTGTGCCGAGCCTTGGAAGCACAGAGGGCAACATAACAGGGAGGAAAAATAAATAAGCAATTAAAACCTGCAGATTATGAGCCCTACAGTAACTCCCCCAGTGGAGAAGTGGCGCCGATGCCTGCGCACGCCACTAGCAAGCGGGGGTTGGGCAGTGAGGTGCGGCGTGGGCTGCATCACTTAGAGTAAGGATCTGGCCTGAATACCCCGAGCGTTAACTGAGTGAAATAATTTGGGGTAGCAAACCAGACTATGGAATATCTACCACGCGAAAAGCCAGCCCTAACCTAAGACACCGCCAGGCCCATGCACAGAACAAAGGACTGAACAGAGATAGCCAGCTACAGACCATCCCCCTCTGGTGACAGGCAGCCAGAGCCGGAAGGGGGCAATTCCAGCCCCAGAGAAACATTATCTACAAAACTGTAAGCAGGCTTCTTTGCTAACTAAAACTTCTTGGGGGTTTGGACAGTCAACATACGCCTGAGAAGGTGCGCCGGTTGTACACCTAGATAACCGAGCGGCAGAGAGGCGATAAGTCACAGCAATCATGTTCGCCAAACACCTCATCACCTTAGCTGCTTGGACCTGGGAAGGGCACAAAACGCAGGCCCAACCGACTCTGCGCCTCTGAGGACTACCTGAGTGCCTGAACCTGAGCGGCTTGGACCTGGGGGGTTCAAGCAGCCCAGGGCCGGCCACAGGTGGTTCCCTGCAGAGCAACCTAGAGCCTGAGCAGTGTGGGCAGGGAGGCTACACGTGCCATGAGCGGGGCAGAACCCAGTGTGGCTGAGGCACTGCGAGCAAATGCCAGTGTTATTTGTTTGCAGCGTCCCTCCCTCCCCACAGCGCGACTGAACAAGCGAGCCAAAAAAAAAAAAAAAAAAGTGTCTACCACCGTCCCCTTTGTGTCAGGGTGGAAACCAGACACTGAAGAGATCAGCAAACAGAAGAAGCTATAACAGAGGGAACCGCCTTGGAAGCTACAGGCAATAGATTAAAACCCTGTGGTTAGTACCAACTACATAGGAAGGGGTCTATAGATCTTGAGAAATATAAGTCGGACCAAAGGACTAGCCGAAAATGAACTGACCCCACAATACCCACAACAAAACCAGAGAAAGTCCTAGATATATTTTTACTATTTTTACAATCATTCTTTCTTTTTTTTGCTTTTATGTATTTGTTACCAATTTTGTACCTGTAAGAACCCAATCTTCAGTGCCCATTTTTCACTAGGGAGCGAGATTACTGGCTTGACTGCTCTCTCTCCCTTTGGACTCTCATTTTTCTCCACCAGGTTGCCTCTGTCTCCTCCATAACCCCTCTCTACTCTACGCAACTCTGTGAATTTCTGTGTGTTCCAGGTGGTGGAGAACACTTAGGGAACTGATTATTGCTTGGATCTGTCTATTTTCTTTTCATTCCCTCTTTTACCCTCCTGGCCACCTCGGTCTTCTTCCTCCTTATTCTCTTCTCTGTATAACTCCATGAACATCTCTGAGTGGTCCAGTTGTGGAGTGCACATAAGGAAGGGATTACTGGCTAGCCCACTCTCTCCTCTATTGATTCCACCTCATCTCATTTGGGTCACCTCTAATTCCCTCCTCCCTCTTCTCTTCTCCATGTAATGCTGTGAAGCTCTCTGGGTGACCCTCATGGTGGAGAAACTTTTCATCTTTAATGTAGATGTTTTATCAGTGGTGCTGTATAGAAGGAGAAGTTTTAAAACTACTGTAAAAATAAGACCAATAACTGGAAGCAGGAGGCTTAAGTCCAAACCCTAACTCCAGGGACTCCTGACTCCAGGGAATATTAATTGACAGAAGCTCATCAAACACCTCAATACCTACACTGAAACCAAGCACCACACAAGGGCCAACAAGTTCCAGGGCAAGACACACCAAGCAAATTCTCCAGCAACACAGGAACACAGCCCTGAACTCCAAGATACAGGCTGCCCAAAGTCACCCAAAAACCATAGACATCTCATAACTCATTACTGGATACTTCATTGCACTCCAGAGAGAAGAAATCCAGCTCCACCCACCAGAACACCGACACAAGCTTCCCTAACCAAGAAACCTTGACAAGCCACCTATACAACAGCAACCACAGCGAGGAAACTCCAAAATAAAGAGAACTCCACAAACTGCCAGAATACAGAACGGACATCCCAAACTCAGCAATATAAACAAGATGAAGAGACAGAGGAATACCCAGCAGGTAAAGGAACAGGATAAATGCCCACCAAACCAAACAAAAGAGGAAGAGATGGGGAATCTACATGATAAAGAATTCTGAATAATGATAGTGAAATTGATCCAAAATCTTGAAATCAAAATGGAATCACAGATTAATACCCTGGAGACAAGGATTGAGAAGATGCAAGAAAGGTTTAACAAGGACCTAGAAGAAATAAAAAAGAGTCAATATATAATGAATAAGGCAACAAATGAAATTAAAAACACTCTGGAGGCAACAAACAGTAGAATAACAGAGGCAGAAGATAGGATTAGTGAATTAGAAGATAGAATGGTAGAAATAAATGAATCAGAAAGGAAAAAAGAAAAACGAATTAAAATAAATGAGGACAATCTCAGAGACCTCCAGGACAATATTAAACACTACAACATTCGAATCATAGGGGTTCCAGAAGAAGAAGACAAAAAGAAAGACCATGAGAAAATACTTGAGGAGATAACAGTTGAGAACTTCCCTAAAATGGGGAAGGAAATAATCACCCAAGTCCAAGAAACTCAAAGAGTCCCAAACAGGATAAACCCAAGGTGAAACACCCCAAGACACATATTAATCAAATTAACAAAGATCAAACACAAAGAACAAATATTAAAAGCAGCAAGGGAAAAACAACAAATAACACACAAGGGAATTCCCATTAGACTAACAGCTGATCTTTCAATAGAAACTCTTCAAGCAAGGAGGGAATGGCAAGACATACTTAAAGTGATGAAAGAAAATAACCTACAGCCCAGATTATTGTACCCAGCAAGGATCTCATTCAAATACGAAGGAGAAATCAAAAGCTTTACAGACAAGCAAAAGCTGAGAGAATTCAGCACCACCAAACCAGCTCTCCAACAAATACTAAAGGATATTCTCTAGACAGGAAACACAAAAACGGTGTATAAATTCGAACCCAAAACAATAAAGTAAATGGCAACGGGATCATACTTATCAGTAATTACCTTAAACATAAATGTGTTGAATATCCCAACCAAAACAAAGACTGGCTGAATGGATACAAAAACAAGACCCCTACATATGCTGTCTACAAGAGACCCACCTCAAAACAGGAGACACATACAGACTAAAAGTGAATGGCTGGAAAAAGATTTTTCATGCAAATAGGGACCAAAAGAAAGCATGAGTAGCAATACTCATATCAGATAAAATAGACTTTAAAACAAAGGCTGTGAAAAGAGACAAAGAAAGACACTACATAATGATCAAAGTATCAATCCAAGAAGAAGATACAACAATTATAAATACATATGCACCCAACAGGAGCACCCCAATATGTAAGACAAATGTTTACAAGTACAAAAGGGGAAATTAACAATAGCAAAATAATAGTGGGAGACTTTAATACCCCACTCACACCTATGGATAGATCAACTAAACAGAAAATTAACAAGGAAACACAAACTTTAAATGATACAATACACCAGTTAGACCTAATTGATATTTATAGGACATTTCATTCTAAATCAATGAATTTCACCTTTTTCTCAAGTGCACATGGAACCTTCTCTAGGATACATCACATCCTGGGCTATAAATCTAGCCTTGGTAAATTCAAAAAAATTGAAATCATTCCAAGCATGTTTTCTGACCACAATGCAGTAAGTTTAGATCTCAATTAAAGGAGGAAAACTGTTAAAAATTCCAACATATGGACGCTGAACAACACGCTGCTGAATTACCAACAAATCACAGAAGAAATCAAAAAAGAAATCAAAATTGCAAAGAAACAAATGAAAATGAAACCACAACCCAAAACCTGTGGGACACTGTAAAAGCAGTGCTAAGGGGAAAGTTCATAGCAATACAGGCATACCTCAAGAAACAAGAAAAAAGTCAAATAATCTAACTCTACACCCAAAGCAACTAGGAAAGGAAGAAATGAAGAACCCCAGGGTTAGTAGAAGGAAAGAAATCTTAAAAATTAGGGCAGAAATAAATGCAAAAGAAACAAAAGAGACCATAGCAAAAATCAACAAAGCCAAAAGCTGGTTCTTTGAAAGGATAAATAAAATTGACAAACCATTAACCAGACTCATCAAGAAACAAAGGGAAAAAAATCAAATCAATAAAATTAGGAATGAAAATGGAGAGATCACAACAGACAATACAGAAATACAAAAGATCATAAGATACTACTATCAGCAATTATATGCCAATAAAATGGACAACGTGGAAGAAATGGACAAATTCTTAGAAAAGTACAACTTTCCAACTCTGGACCAGGAAGAAATAGAAAATCTTAACAGACCCATCACAAGCACAGAAATTAAAACTGTAATCAAAAATCTTCCAGCAAACAAAAGCCCAGGTCCAGAGGGCTTCACAGCTGAATTCTACCAAAAATTTAGAGAAGAGCTAACACCTATCCTACTCAACCTCTTCCAGAAAATTGCAGAGGAAGGTAAACTTCGAAAACTCATTCTATGAGGCCACCATCACCCTAATACCAAAACCAGAAAAAGATGCCACAAAAAAAGAAAACTACAGGGCAATATCACTGATGAACATAGATGCAAAAATCCTTAACAAAATTCTAGCAATCAGAATCCAACAACACATTAAAAAGATCATACACCATGACCAAGTGGGCTTTATCCCAGGGATGCAAGGATTCTTCAATATATGCAAATCAATTAGTGTAATACACCACATTAACAAATTGAAAAATAAAAACCATATGATTATCTCAATAGATGCAGAGAAAGCCTTTGACAAAATTCAACATCCATTTATGATAAAAACTCTCCAGAAAGCAGGAATAGAAGGAACATACCTCAACATAATAAAAGCTATATATGACAAACCCACAGCAAACATTATCCTCAAGGGTGAAAAACTGAAAGCATTTCCTCTGAAGTCAGGAACAAGACAAGGGTGCCCACATTCACCATTACTGTTCAACATAGTTTTGGAAGTTTTGGCCACAGCAATCAGAGCAGAAAAAGAAATAAAAAGAATGCAAATTGGAAAAGAAGAAGTAAAACTCTCATTGTTTGCAGATGACATGATCCTTTACATAGAAAACCCTAAAGACTCCACAAGAAAACTACTAGAACTAATCAATGATTATAGTAAAGTTGCAGGATATAAAATCAACACAAAGAAATGCCTTGCATTCCTATACACTAATAATGAGAAAACAGAAAGAGAAATTAAGGAAATAATTCCATTCACCATTGCAATGGAAAGAATAAAATACTTAGGAATATATCTACCTAAAGAAACTAAAGATCTATATATAGAAAACTATAAAACACTGGTGAAAGAAATCAAAGAGGACACTAATAGATGGAGAAATATACCATGTTTATGGATTGGAAGAATCAATATAGTGAAAATGAGTATACTATCCAAAGCAATCTATACATTCAATGCAATCCCTATCAAGCTACCAATGGTATTCTTCACAGAGCTAGAACAAATAATTTCACAATTTGTATGGAAGTACAAAAAACCTCAAATAGCCAAAGCTATCTTGAAAAAGAAGAATGGGACTGGAGGAATCAACCTGCCTGACTTCAGGCTCTACTACAAAGCCACAGTAATCAAGACAGTATGGTACTGGCACAAAGACAGAAATATAGATCAATGGAACAAAATAGAAAGCCCAGAGATTAATCCACACACGTATGGACACCTCATCTTTGACAAAGGAGGCAAGAATATACAATGAATTAAAGACAATCTCTTTAATAAGTGGTGCTGGGAAAACTGGTCAACCACTTATAAAAGAATGAAACTAGACCACTTTCTAACACCATACACAAAAATAAACTAAAATGGATTAAAGATCTAAACGTAAAACCAGAAACTATAAAAATCCTAGAGGAGAACATAGGCAAAACACTCTCCGACATAAATCACAGTAGGATCCTCTATGACCCACCTCCCAGAATACTGGAAATAAAAACCAAAATAAACAAATAGGACCTAATTAAACTTAAAAGCTTCTGCACAACAAAGGACACTATAAGCAAGGTGAAAAGACAGCCTTCAGAATGGGAGAAAATAATAGCAAATGAAGCAACAGACAAACAACTAATCTCAAAAATATACAAGCAACTCCTATAGCTCAACTCCAGAAAAATAAATGACCCAATCAAAAAATGGGCCAAAGAACTAAATAGACATTTCTCCAAAGAAGACATGCAGATGGCTAACAAACACATGAAAAGATGCTCAACATCACTCATTATCAGAGAAATGCAAATCAAAACCACTGTGAGGTACCATTTCACGCCAGTCAGAATGGCTGAGATCCAAATGTCTACAAGCAATAAATGCTGGAGAGGGTGTGGAGAAAAGGGAACCCTCTTACACTGTTGGTGGGAATGCAAACTAGTACAGCCACTATGGAGAACAATGTGGAGATTCCTTAAAAAACTGGAAATAGAACTGCCTTATGATCCAGCAATCCCACTGCTGGGCATACACACCGTGGAAACCAGAATTGAAAGAGACACGTGTACCCCAATGTTCATCGCAGCACTGTTTGTAATAGCCAGGACATGGAAGCAACCTAGATGCCCATCAGCAGATGAATGGATAAGAAAGCAGTGGTACATATTCACAATGGAGTATTACTCAGCCATTAAAAAGAATTCATTTGAATCAGTTCTAATGAGGTGGATGAAACTGGAGCCTATTATACAGAGTGCAGTAAGCCATAAAGAAAAACACCAATACAGTATACTAACGCATATATATGGAATTTAGAAAGATGGTAACAATAACCCTGTGTATGAGACAACAAAAGAGACACTGATGTATACAACAGTCTTTTGGACTCTGTGGGAGAGGGAGAGGGCGAGGGTGGGATGATTTGGGAGAATGGCATTGAAACATGTGTAATATCATTTATGAAACGAATCGCCAGTCCAGGTTCAATGCACGAAACTGGATGCTTGGGGCTGGTGCATTGGGACGACCCAGAGGGATGGTATGGGGAGGGAGGAGGGAGGAGGGTTCAGGATGGGGAACACAGGTATACCTGTGGTGGATTCATTTTGATATATGGCAAAACCAGTACAATATTGTAAAGTTAAAAAATAAAATAAATAAGAAAATAATTATAGTTCAATGAGACTTTAGATTTCTGAAGAATTTTAAGATACATACATGTTTTAAGCCACTAGCATGGTAATTTTAAGACAGGTATTTGTTTTAAGTCACTAGTATGGTAATTTGTTACAAGAGCATGTGTGCATGCTAAGTTGCTTGAGTCATGTCTGACTCCTTGTGCCCCTATTGACTATAACCCGCCAGACTCCTCTGTCCATGGGATTCTCCAGGCAAGAATACTGGAGTGGGTTGCCATGGCCTCCTATAGGAGGTCTTCCCAAACCAGGGATGGAACCTGAGTCTCTTGCAGGAGCAATAAAAATTTAATACAGATATGTGTCCAGTCAGATATTGTTCTTGGAGTTGAGTTTAAACCTTTCAGTTCAATCAGTGACCTACCCTTAGCTAGAGGTATTTTGTGTTGAAATTATACTTAAACAGAAGAGAAAATTGAGTCCTTTTTTGAGGTATTCTCATTAGCTCCTATAGAGAACTTTTCATTGCCTAAATATAAATCTGGTTTTAACTTTGAGGTCTTTGAGGATTTAAGATGAGAAAAGTAAATCATTATTAATATTAAAGGCACACATTCTGCTTAAAAACTTTCTGTCAAAGTTTCTAAATTCTTTTTATTTTCTGTTATTTCAAGCATCTGTTCTTTTCATTTCCATCCTTCTAACTTGCTTTTAAGGTTTCTTTCAACTTGGGATGGAATTACAAATGAGACTGTAGGCATGTACATATATGTGTGAGCATATTTATTTCAGAGAAAGGTGTATACAGATGCAGGCACATGTATACATACATGTACTCCTAACCTTGAACATGGTGTGTGGACTCCGCAAAACATTTCTGTACATTTCATTCATTTTCACAACATCCATTGGGTGTTACCTTATGTTTTCTTCATAAATAAATAAAACTGAGATTCAGGTCAAATACAGTATTAACAATAACATTTCAAAGAAATTAAAACTTGCTCTGCACCTTTTAGACTATCAAGAAATGAACCATGTAGTGTGTACTGCTAATTTTTGAACTTCAGAAAATTGTATACCTTAAAAATTGGCAGTTTATTGTATGTAATTACCCTTCAATGACTTAGCTAGAATTTCAAATTTTGAGTTTTACATTGTTCAGAGTAATAAGTAAAGTCCATGTAGTTGAGTCAAACCTGAAATTGAGAGATATCTCTTTAGGACTAAAACAAAGTGTCATATATGGATATATGAATAGTGAAATTAATATAAAGAAATTACCATTTGATAAACTCAGTTTTTTTCTTTTAAACTAAAGACTAACCTACCAAAATCAAAAGAAGAAATTGACATAAAGTGGCTCAAAACACAATAGCACTTACTGCACACACTATTATGGAGGTAACTTGAAAACACAAAACAGAGTCTGACAGCTGACAGTAGACCCATAAAGAAGAGACTATCAGATTAAATCCTTATTGTGTATTCCTATTTGAGACTAAAGACATTATGTTAAACCACTTCCTTTTAGGGAAACTTGTTATGCAGGAACAAATTGATAAAATAATCCAAGTGAACAGCTGAGTGAAGTTATAATAATATATGGCTTCTCATTGTAGGCATTTGTTCTGATATGTGAATAGCATTTATAATTACTTAGCTATTCAAGTCTATTTCATATAACTGTATTAAAAACTGAATCCACTGAGGTTTTCATATAGGTAACCATGCCAGGTTAAAAGGATAAGCCTATTTGTTCAAAACTCTGTGACTCTGAATCACAGGACCAGGAGGAATTTGAGCTCCCTAGTGAGCTGTACTTTGGAAAGAAATATATATTTACATTGCTCATTCAACATCTTTTAGTGGTCATGATACAACTTAGACTGGGGAAGATGATTTCATTTAGAACAATTAAAGGAATCATAATTGTAGGCAAAAATGTAAGTTTTTCAAGTAGAAAAAGAAAGATTATTCAAAATAAAATATAATTACACCAAACAATCCTTCATGCCAATGATAAATGCCTTTATATATGGACACTGATCTTACATACATCAGTAAGTAAATTGTACACCAGAAAAAAGAATTTACATAGTTAAAATCTGGTATAAATATGTGCTTCATTTTAGTTAGGGTCATCTTGACTCCAGACTTTATTACATCAAACTTTTTATTGAAATTGGTGTTTCACATAGACTATCATTGGAGACATGCATTGATGATCAGGTTTTCCAGTGACTCTGATAATGGTGGCTCAGCAGGTAAAGAATCTGTCTACAATCCAGGAGATGGAGGAAATGCAGGTTAGATCCCTAGGTAGAGAAGATCCCTTCAGGTAGAAAATGGTAACCCACTCCAGTATTGTTGCCTGAAAAATCCCACAGACAGAGTTTGGTTGGCTACAGCCCATGGGGTCGCAAAAAGTCAGACACAACTGAGCAACTGAGCACACACTAGTAACCAATATGCACACTGAGCCAAGTAAAGAACAAGATCCTAGTAGGAATAAAATGGAGTGCCTTGTTGTGAAACACACTATATGTTAAAGTTTACAATTTGGGGAAGAGAAATTATGGTAGTGATGTGCAAAAGGAATAATGAACAGAAAGTGATAAATTGAGGTTTCATACTCTACACTCTTATGAAATTATGTCATTGGATGGATTCAGTCATCAAGGTAGTTTTTCTTTTCCAAAAGGTAACAGGACTCAGGATTATTCACTCAGTAAAATGAAAAAAATTTGACCTGTATATAACATTTCACAAAGAAATTATTCTTAGGAGATGCACCCAGTCTTATGAGATATATGGGATTTTCCATATATTTCACTTAAGGATGTGAATCAATTTGGGAGAGTATAAAAATGACAAAGGATAAAGCATAGATGACCGAACAGAAAAGTTAATGAAGCGAATTGCTGAAATTGTATAAAGAAGTTGAAATCAAAGAAATGGAAATAGCAGACAATAAGCCAAAGGAGCAAATGCGATTTTCACAATCTGATCAGAGAAGCATAATATGTGGCCCTGAGGCTTTAACCCTGCTATCATGTGCATTGCTTTAGCCCAAGGACAAATGACCTTGATACAGTTTCCATCCCAAAACATCTTTTCAGAGCCCTCTTTATGTCTTTACTTCTTAGACTGTAGATGAAGGGGTTCAGCATGGGTGTGACCACAGTGTACATCACTGAAGCTGCAGCACTTGACAGTGAGCTGTGGCTAGCAGCAGAGCTAAGGTACACTCCTAAACTTGTACAATAAAATAAGGAGACCGCTGACAGGTGAGATGCACAGGTGGAAAATGCCTTACACTTCCCCTGAGCTGAAGAGATTCTATATATATAGAGGACACTATCTTGGGGTAAGAGTAAAGGATATCAGTCAGGGTACCACCACCCAGAAGTCCAGCTCCAAATTGCATCATCATGTTATTGAGAAAGGTGTTGGAATAGGCAAGTTGGACCAGCTCTTTTATTTCACAAAAAAAGTGAGGGATTTCCAAATCTGTACAAAAAGACAGTCTCAGCACCATTAAGCTGTATAACAAGGAATACAGAACACTCATTATCCAGGATATCAGAACCATCAGTCCACAAAGCTGGGGGCTCATGATGACCATGTAGTGCAGGGGGTGGCAGATGGCTACATACCGGTCATAAGCCATCACAGTCAGGAGAAAGTCATCTAATCCTGCAAACAGAATGTAAAAATACATCTGGGTGATACAGCCTTCATAGGTGATAACTTGGCTCTCTGTCTGGATGTTCCACAGCATCTTTGGGATGGTGGTTGAGGTGAAACAGATGTCTACAAAGGACAGGTTGGAGAGGAAGAAGTACATGGGGGTGTGGAGATGGGAGTCTGAGCTGACGGCCAAGATAATGAGCAGGTTTCCAAACACAGTGATCAGGTACATGAAGAGGAAAAGCCCAAATATGAGGGGCTGCAGTTCTGATTCCCCTGAAAGTCCCAGAAGAAGAAGAAAATTTGAGCTTTGTGTACCATTTCCTGATTCCATGTGGTGGAGGTGACTATTGGAGGGAAAAAAGAAATAACATGAGTAGTTTTCACTCAAACTGGCCTAACTGACATAACTGAACTATTTTAATTTCTCTTTGCTGTCAAAGAACTGATGTTAATATGTTATATGGAGATAAATCCTCCTTGAGGGTATACCTCATTTCACCTCTGACTAGAAATTTTTGTCCCATTCTCAACAAATTCCAAAGGCTTCTTAATTTACAGTTTTAATGAAAACTCCTTTCATGAATTTCAGAAATACTTATCAAGAACTAACAATGCTCCGAGCGCATATAGGGAACAATGTTTGTAAACAAAACTTCCACAATCCAAGGGTGGTTAAAGATGATATTCAAATAAATATAAAATATAATATAGCAGAAGATGACAGATACTATGAAAAAAAAAAACAAGTAAAAATGAGAGGGGAGTAGGTGTTATTTTGTACTGAGTGTTCAGGTAAGGCCTGCAAACAAGATAATAATTGAACCAATTCCTCAAAAAAGAGAGAGAAGGAACTAGTGTGATGTTAGGAGAAGTGTGTGCCTGGTGGGAGCTAGAGGGAGCTGCCACTGCTAAGGACCTTAGAAAGATGCTGGTTCCACCTGTTCAAATCCAAATAAGGAAGCCAGTGGGGCAGAGGAATAAGCAAGGAGAGTGACTAGAGATGTTGTCAAGGATGAGGAATAAGGTGGTTTCCCTGTGACAGCTGACACCTCAGTCCACACAGAATCCCTCCTTTCATGTGATTCCTTGTACTTTACAAATTTAGTTGCAATGGCATCCTGTGAATTGTAAACATTCATATCCTCTTCTTAGTTCCATCTTCTGACTAAATACTGGTCTCTGAATTATGTCACCTTAATATAGGAGGCTGTTTCCCTAGACGATCAGACAGTAAAGAATCTGCCTGCCACACAGGAGATCCAGGTTCAATCCCTGGATTGGGAAGATTCCCCTGGAGAAGGGAATGGCAATCCACTCCAGTATTCTTGCCTGGAGAACTCCATAGACAGAGGAGCTTGCCAGGCTACAGCCCATGGGGGTCACAAAAAGTCAGACACAACTGAGTGACTTACATAACACTTTTGCTTCACTTTCTCTGCTTAAAGGACTGCTCTCACCCCAGTCACAGGCACACACACCACATCCTCGTGAGCTGTGTCACTACCATGCATTTCTTACCTAGAAACACCTTCTTCAGGCCATGAGTGGTTACAAGTCAAACTGGTCAGATCAGATTATCTTTCATTTAAGGAATATATAAATGTTACCCCGAAATTTCAATTCACAAGCTTCCCATGGGCCAATAGACATGGGATTCCTTCTTGGTATGGCCACTTTCTACCCTGTATTTAAAGAAATACTTTAAAAAGTCTGAGAGAGACAGAGAGAGACAGAAGAATGGACACATGGCCTTAAGGGAAAATTATATAATAAGCTTGAATGGCCCCTTCAGATGATGTGATGAATTAAAATTTCCTTGGTTTGGCAACATTCCAACTCCACTTACATCTCCTTGATGTCCAGAAAATAATAATTTTAAAAAGGAAAAATGCCTTTATTACTTTGATAGAAACAGTGATACATTTATGGCACAAGACACCTGACAGATTGAATACCCCAAAAGAAAAAAGAGCAAAGTGCATAAGAAAACAATTCACAAAATGAACCATACAAACTGCAACCAAAGGTGGGTATTGCTTTATATGAAGCAGTAGAAGACTCATTTTTCCTGAGCCTGACTCACTTATTTGAACAATTTTTTTTTCCCATCCCATAGAGAAAGAGGTGAGCTTCCTAGGTGGCACTAGTGGTAAAGAACCCGCCTCCCAGTGCAGGTTAGACCTAAGTGACACAGGTTCGATCCCTGGTTTAGAAAGATCCCCTGGAAGAGGGCACAGCAACCCACTCCAGTATTCTTGCCTGGAGAATCCCATGTACAGAGAAGCTTAGTGGACCTCACTCCATAGGGTCACATACAGTTGGACACAACTGAAGCAACTTAGTACACAGCACACACACACACAGAAGGAGGTAAGCCCTGTCTCAGTTCTCTTGTAGGGTATATTGTGTTTGTTTTTCTTGAACTTTTGGCTTTATCTTACTCCTTAAGTAAATTTGGGGGGGCGTATCCCAATTGTCATCTGGTCTACAATTAACATGCAAAGGGCTTTCCAGATTATACTCTATAATTTCTACAGACTTCATGACAATTCACCCTTTCACCCTGGATAAATTTCTTCATATGATTTATGCCTGAGACATTATGTATGCCATCATTTACTTCATTATATTGCAACTTTGTCATTATAATGCAAAATCCTAATCATTTGAGACTTCACCTGCTTTGTTCACTCTCACATTTTCAAAAAGGTATGTGAATACATGTGCACTTGTATAGGAACATATTTAAATATAAATGAAGTTACAAAATAAAAAGAATGGCAATGAAAATGGAACCGACTTAAATACAGCAGTAACAAATCAACTGTATTTTTTTAAGAAATCAAATAGAGCATCAAAAACTAACTGAAAATGATATTTAAATGCTAAGTATTTAATGAAATCACATAGATTAGAAATTAAATTGGCAAATGTGTAGACATGAAACGATATAATATATAATGTTCCTAGAATCACTAGGCTTATGTTCAAATTTTACTTAATGTGCTTTATGCATCCCATTCCTTCTTCTAATTGGACTTTAATTATTATCATTTCATTGGCAACATTAAGCCTTATGTTACTTAGGTCAAACTTTGCTTTTCCTTTAGTCCTAACTAATACATTTATTTATAAATCAGGGTAGCAAACTACCACACTAACCTCTGATATCTGAGCTAGGTTGGATAAATGTTCCAGGCTTGCATTCTCTCTAATTCTCCCACAGCATCTACTGGGCTCTCAGACTCACCTGGATGGGAACTGAGAGAAAGGTCTTTGTGTGGATGTTCAAATGCCTCCTGGAAAGTTGATATTGGTGAATGAAGCTCTGTCCCCGTAAGACAGCTGGAGGGACAGAAAAACTGTTTTACAGTCAGACTCAGGTCTCCAAAGGAAACATGTTCTGTGGCATCCAAGACTTCTCAGGCTGGGGTGAGACTACAGTTTATAGAATCTATAGACTTTATAGACTTCTATAGACTCTATAGACTTTATAGAGACTTTATAGCTCACTTAGTTTCTCATTAGGCATTTTTTGGTTGTAACACCCATACTCTGTACCTGATTTCCCTAGGGGACAGGGGTCTGGACAGAAAGGAAAATTTCCCTGTTCTTTCTCTGTTCCTAAGAGACCAGGTTACAAGGCAAGTGAATTCTGTTTTTATTATTCCTTCTCAATTCTCCTGCACCCAGAGGCTTGTCAACTACAAATTGGCACTTGCCAGTCAACTACAAATTGGCACTTGCCAAGAGCATTTGCCAGGGACTGAACAACAACAACAAGGGATTTGCCATCTGCCTCTGCTGACTTTGAACCCTGTGTTGTTGCAACTGTTGACTTTCAACACCCACTGAGGGAGTTCAGGGTGGAGTGAGGCACTCTGTGCTCCAGGGAATCTGGTGGGACAGGTCTTTAGATAGTTAAATATTTTCAGGAACTGATTTCATGATCCCAATCTTTGCATCTTCTTTATATCTAGAAAAGCACTAAATCCCTCTGTGGTGACATCAGCTCCTCCTAACTAGTAGAAAACCTTCTGTAAAGTAAGCACTTGGTTGCATTGAACTCCCCCTTCACCAAAATCTTATATTTTGACCTTCCCCAACTGCCTCTGTGGAGCAGTCTCTCAGAGATATCTGAGGTGCTGTCTCCCAGACTGCAGTCCTCATTTTGCCCCTAAATAAAACTTAACTAGCAACTATCGCATTGTGCATTTTTTTTAAGTCCACATTCTAATATTAAAGACAAAAAGTTGACAGAATTGAGATGCAAATATATACAATTGGCATATTTAAATGGGTATTATAAGATGGTTACATCTCTTTTGTTTAATTATATTGTGGGATAAGCATGTTTCACTGGTAATGCTTCTCCTGTGTGATACTATAAGACAAGGCATATAAATCTACATCTCAACAACTATTGATTGAACTTACTAAAGGAAACCAATAGGGTGACCTGAGACATGTGTGCACATGTGTGAGTATGTGTGTGTGTGTGCCCGTGTGTGTGCTCACTTACTCTTGTCTAACTCTTTGCAACCCCATGGACTGTAACCCACCAGGCTTCTCTCTCCATAGAAATTTCCAGGCAAGAATATTGGAGTGTGTTGCCATTTCCTACACCAGGGTATCTTCCCAAACAGGGATCAAACCCGCATCTCCTGTTGCTCCTGTGTTGGTAGGCGGTTTCTTTACCACTGAGCCATCTGAGCCATGCTGCTGCTGCTGCTAAGTCGCTTCAGTCGTGTCCAACTCTGTGCGACCCCATAGACAGCAGCCCACCAGGCTCCCCTGTCCCTGGGATTCTCCAGACAAGAACACTGAAGTGGGTTGCCATTTCCTTCTCCAATGCATGAAAGTGATGTCATTCAGTCGTGTCTGACTCCTAGCAACACCATGGACTGCAGCCTACCAGGTTCCTCCATCCATGGGATTTCCCAATCAAGAGTACTGGAGTGGGATGCCATTGCCTTCTCTGCACCTGAACCATACAAACTAGTAAAAACTGGAAACTAACATTCAATACTAATAAAGATAAAAAAAAAATGATTTTCCTTTGGAATGAACTGGTAAACTTGGAAGATCTTTGCTGAATGCCTTAAACAAACCTTTGAAAATGAAAGTGTTAGTTGCTCAGTCATGTCCAACTCTTTTTTGACCACATAAACTGTAGCTCACCAGGCTCCTCTCTCCATGGAATTCTCCAGGCAAGAATATTGGAGTGGGTAGCCATTCCCTTCTGCAAGGGATCTTCCTGACCCAGGGATCGAATCCAGGTCTCCTGCATTACAGGCAGGTTCTTTGTCATCTAAGCCACCAGGGAAGCCCCAAAACCTTTGAAGGTGTTGGGGGAGTGTGTAATTTCCTTGGTTCTGTCTCTCTGCAGCAAAAATTTGAAGTGATGGATGGACCAGTGTTATTGCTCAGTTTTATTAGGAAAAATAAAGGATAGTACATACGTGAGGAGTGAGGGTGGCCTGACCCAAAAGACTAAGACAGGCTCCAATCCTTCTAAGCTTTCTCCTTTTATACATTTGTCTTCTCCCCCCGAGCCTGTCCTATGTAAATTGGGCTAGCCAGGAGGGCTGTTTGTTTTACCTGAGGTCCTCACTCTGGTCCTTGGACCTTCCCTTGTTCTATTTTCGCAGGCTTTTCCCTTTTTTGTCTTTTAGCCACTACCATTTTGTACTCCTTTTTCCTATTCTGACTACCTATCATCCCCCCTTCAAGAGATGGAAGGCCCAATTCTTTGGGAATAGGGGCATAGAGGTCTCTCTGGCTACTTCCTGCTGAAGTGGGACAGCGAGGGGTATTGGGCCTCCCCCTCTTGCTTGTCTCAAGCCTCAGAGTCCTTATAGTGTTGTCCATCTAGGGATGAGTGATATTTTCCGTGGTCAGGTGGTTTTATATATCCTTGTTGAACTAGCACTGCATGTTGTAGCGTGTTGACCTGGGCAGAGACAAAATGGGTTAGACAATTGATAATACATGAAGCAATCACATGGTGATAACAGGGATTAGGAGGGCCATTAGCCAGCTCTAAATTCCCCCTCTGCAGGAGAAGGATCCCCCAAAGAGACTGTAGCCACCCCAAGAACTCTCCAGCTCGTTCTTTGAAATCCTGTAAGGCTTGAATGTTTTTCTTGAGGACTCTGAGACATTGTTTAACTTGGCTGGAGATATTTATCCAGAAACAATATGTTTCATTCAAGATGGCTCAAGTCCCTCCTTGTTCAAGAATCAGGAGATCTACATCCTGTCTATTTTGGAGTACAACCGCCACCAAGTTGTGCTGGCTCTTTAGAGCTGACCTGAGAAATCTTATCCCCAGAAACTTAATTTTGGGGGTGTTCATTAGAATGGCACTCATTTGTAGTCCTGGATAGGTATCTGAGACCTGCCAAGGGCTCACACTGTATTGAGTGTCCTCTTCTGTTTTCTCTCATGGCTTGATGTTGGAGTCCAGCTGTAGCAGCCAGGGATTCAACCTAAAGGGGTGAGTGGTGTTGGTGAGAAACTGAGGCAGCCTCTCATTTTTCTTGGACTGCCTGTTTATTTCAAGCTTATGATTTTCTTTTATACTTTTACAAAAACATTAGGTCAGAGGTTTGGTATTTTTAGTTCCCATTGACCCAGATTTATTTTTCTCTAAAAATCATTGTTGCCCCTCAAAAGGAGTTCTTTCTTCAGTGATTCTCTTATCTACTTTTCTTCATGTGTTTTGTGAATACACTGTAACTCATGTTGATATCTAGGCTGCATACCACATTCCTCAGTTTAATTCTTATCTTTCTAAGTCCTGTTTGCCCCTAGTATCCTAAGCTCACTATTTTTTAGAAAGGGCTTCTAGCTAATAATATCTCTAAAGTCCCTAATTTCTATAAGCTATAGTAGAATATGCTAACATTACAGCAATCCTTAAATCTTTAGTTTCTAACTATTTTAATTATTTTTAAGCCCTAAACTCAGAAAACTCCTTTGCCATAAACACTTTTCTCACAAATGGGCTTCAGATAGCAATCCCTCCCATGGCCTCAAGCTGTGGCCTGTGTGCTTACCCTGGAACACTTTTTTGTAAAAGTCCTTGAACAAATGTCAGTGATTAACTTTATGAATTATTCTTTGAGCACAGCTGCAGAAGGCTTTATGCCTTCTCATGCTCCTCTCAAAAACAATAAGCACCTTAATATTCTCTTCAGTCAACTCAGCCGAGGAAAGGAAAATACAGGTCAGAATCACAAAGCCTAACTCCTTCATTCTGGGTCTGTGCCTACAGAACAAAGGGAGGGGGTTTAGGGCCTCCCTAAATGCCTCCATTTTGTCAGTAATGCCTAACGTGGCTCCCAACAGCTTGACTCATGAGTAGTGAATCTAGGATTCATGTCCTGGTACCTTGACTGTTGTGAGGCTGGAAAGTATCACAGGGTAGGGACCCTTCCATGTGGGCTGGAGTTGAGCTTTTGGGGATCCATTCTTCCAGACTCTAATTAGGACTTGAGTCCCTGGAGCATATTAGTGGTGACTCTTACCATGTAGTAGGTAAATATCTTTAGAATCTTTTGGCTCCTGACAGATACCCCCACAAGCGTATATCCTGTTGGAGTTGCCCAATGGCCATGGTATAAGACCAGAGGGTCTGAGCCTCTGGATCTAGGAAGAGCTCATTGACACAAACAAAAGGTCTGTCATATAGCATCTCATAATGACTAAGACCAACCTGTTCCTCAGGGGCCTTATGGGTGCAGAGAGCTACTGGTAAAGACTCCTTCCATCCCAGGGAGGTCTCCTGGGTTATCTTTTTATCGCTGATTTTAAGAGCTGGTTGGCTGTTTTTACTATTCCTGAAGACTGAGGCCTCCAGGCACAATGGAGGTAATAAGTAATGTCCAATGCTTTAGAGACCCCTTGTGTGACCTTAGAAGTAAATGATGTCCCATTGTCACTCTGTAATGACCTGGGCAGACCAAATCTTGGAATGATTTCATGGAGCAGTTTTTTACCACCTCCTCAGCCTTCTCATTCTGGGTGGGAAAGTCTTCAGTCCATCCTGTGAATATGTCTATCATGATTAATAGGTATTTATACCCTTGAGAAACTGGCATCTGGGTGAAGTCCATCTACCAGTCCTCTCCTGAGTAGGTCCCACATTGTTAGATGGGTTGAGTCAGCTGGGGTCTTCGAGCTTCTTGGGAGTTGTTTAATTGGCAAGTGGAACAAGACCTGTTCCTCTGAAGGAACTTTCTAGTAATCTTTGGAAGGCATTTTACCTAAATGAGTGTGGCATGTAAGGAGTTAACCAACTTCCATTGGAGGTTCCCAGGCAGAAAAAGGAGCCCCTCCTTGTGGAACCACCCCATGTGATCTTCTTGAAAGCCCTCACTCTTAGTTTTAAGAATCTCACCTTCAGTATATGAAGGAGTTTTTGGCAAATTAGTCTGTGGAACTAAGGTGGAAATCCCTATTCGGTCATTGTTCTATAATGCTGCTCTCTTAGTTGCCTGATCAGCTGTTAGGTTCTGAGAGGGTAACAGGCAGGAAGGCCAAGGGTCTCCAAATGGAGGAAATAGGCTGCAAGTGTCAGATATTTTTCTCTCTCTTAAGTGGCAGAAGGAAACAAACTAGTGATATATTTTTTTTTCCCTTCCTTATACAAATTTAAAAGGAGGTTTATCTTATAATACTGTGTTGCCATAATGACACCTGAAGTTAATTATTCTCAAACCTTGAGTTAACTAATGCATTTTTCTTATGGAAATGTTTTTCTTAAGCTATGTTAATGTACTATGCATTTACCCCAAACTCTGTCGTCAAGTCGGTTCTGCCTAATGGCTCAGAAATGACTTGACAAACCAGTATGTTATACTCAGACATTGTTCCCCTAATCTATGTAAACAAAACTATTTGCATTGTAATCTGCCTTTCTACAAGATTCAAATCAATCATTTTATAGCCCGGGATGATTTGTCTGGTGACAAGGTCATCCCAAAATACATCTTATGGATGAGGGGCCTGGTGCCATTCTGAGTTTTAAGACATTCCTTTCTTTCATTAACAAATTGCTAGTGACTTTATTTTTGGGGGCTTCAAAATCACTGCAGATGGTGACTGCAGTCATGAAATTAAAAGACGCTTACTCCTTGGAAGGAAAGCTATGACCAACCTAGATAGCATACTGGAGCCTATTATACAGAGTGAAGTAAGCCAGAAGGAAAAACACCAATACAGTATACTAACGCATATATATGGAATTTAGAAAGATGGTAACAATAACCTTGTGTACGAGACAGCAAAAGAGACACTGATGTATAGAACAGTCTTATGGACTCTGTGGGAGAGGGAGAGGGTGGGAAGATTTGGGAGAATGGCATTGAAACATGTAAAATATCATGTATGAAACGAGATGCCAGTCCATGTTCGATGCATGATACTGGATGCTTGGGGCTAGTACACTGGGACGACCCAGAGGGATGGTTTGGGAGGGAGGAGGGAGGAGGGTTCAGGATGGGAAACACATGTATACCTGTGGTGGATTCATTTTGATATTTGGCAAAACTAATACAATTATGTAAAGTTTAAAAATAGAATAAAATTTAAAAAATAATAAATTAATTAAATTAAATAAAAAGCAGAGACATTACTTTGCCAACAAAGGTTCGTCTAGTCAAGGCTATGGTTTTTCCTGTGGTCATGTATGGATGTGAGAGTTGGACTGTGAAGAAGGCTGAACGCCGAAGAATTGATGCTTTTGAACTGTGGTGTTGGAAAAGACTCTTGAGAGTCCCTTGGACTGCAAGGAGATCCAACCAGTCCATTCTGAAGGAGATCAGCCCTGGGATTTCTTCGGAAGGAATGATGCTAAAGCTGAAACTCCAATACTTTGGCCACTTCATGGGAAGAGTTGACTCATTGGAAAAGACTCTAATGCTGGGAGAGGTTGGGGGCAGGAGGAGAAGGGGACGACAGAGGATGAAATGCCTGGATGGCATCACTGACTCGATGGACGTGAGTCTGAGGGAACTCCGGGAGTTGGTGATGGACAGGGAGGCCTGGCGTGCTATGACTCATGGGGTCTCAAAGAGTTGGACACGACTGAGCGACTGAACTGAACTGAACTGATATAACATCCAGCTGAAGATTAGCAGGGGGTACTCTTTCTGCCCACTTCTGATGCCTATGTCAGAAGCTTTCTCTATCTCCTTTATACTTTATTTTATTTTATTTTATTTTATTTTTAAACTTTACAATATTGTATTAGTTTTGCCAAAAATCGAAGTGAATCCGCCACAGGTATACCCGCGTTCCCCATCCTGAACCCTCCTCCCTCCTCCCTCCCCTACCCTCCCTCTGCGTCGTCCCAGGGCACCAGCCCCAAGCATCCAGTACCGTGCATTGAACCTGGACTGGTGACTCGTTTCATACATGATATTATACATGTCTCAATGCTATTCTCCCAAATCTCCCCACCCTCTGCCTCTCCCACAGAGTCCAAAAGACTGATCTATACATCGGTGTCTCTTTTGCTGTCTCGTACACAGGGTTATTGTTACCATCTTTCTAAATTCCATATATATGCGTTAGTATACTGTATTGGTGTTTTTCTTTCTGGCTTAATTCACTCTGTATAATAGGTTCCAGTTTCATCCACCTCATTAGAACTGATTCAAATGTATTCTTTTTAATGGCTGAGTAATACTCCATTGTGTATATGTACCACTGCTTTCTTATCCATTCATCTGCGGATGGGCATCTAGGTTGCTTCCATGTCCTGGCTATTATAAACAGTACTGCGATGAACAATGGGGTACACGTGTCTCTTTCCCTTCTGGTTTCCTCAGTGTGTATGCCCAGCAGTGGGATTGCTGGGTCATAAGGCAGTTCTATTTCCAGTTTTTTAAGGAATCTCCACACTGTTCTCCATAGTGGCTATACTAGTTTGCATTCCCACCAACAGTGTAAGAGAGTTCCCTTTTCTCCACACCTTCTCGAGCATTTATTGCTTGTAGACTTTTGGATCGCAGCCATTCTGACTGGCGTGAAATGGTACCTCATAGTGGTTTTGATTTGCATTTCTCTGATAATGAGTAATGTTGAGCATCTTTTCATGTGTTTGTTAGCCATCTGTATGTCTTCTTTGGAGAAATGTCTATTTAGTTCTTTGGCCCATTTTTTGATTGGGTCATTTATTTTTCTGGAGTTGAGCTGTAGGAGTTGCTTGTATATTTTTGAGATTAGTTGTTTGTCGGTTGCTTCATTTGCTATTATTTTCTCCCATTCTGAAGGCTGTCCTTTCACCTTGCTAATAGTTTCCTTTGTTGTGCAGAAGCTTTTAAGTTTAATTAGGTCCCATTTGTTTATTTTTCCTTTTATTTCCAATATTCTGGGAGGTGGGTCATAGAGGATACTGCTGTGATGTATGTCCGAGAGTGTTTTGCCTATGTTCTCCTCTAGGAGTTTTATAGTTTCTGGTCTTACGTTTAGATCTTTAATCCATTTTGAGTTTATTTTTGTGTAAGGTGTTAGAAAGTGTTCTAGTTTCATTCTTTTGCAAGTGGTTGACCAGTTTTCCCAGCACCACTTGTTAAAGAGATTGTCTTTAATCCATTGTATATTCTTGCCTCCTTTGTCAAAGATAAGGTGTCCATATGTGCATGGATTTAGCTCTGGGCTTTCTATTTTGTTCCATTGATCAATATTTCTGTCTTTGTGCCAGTACCATACTGTCTTGATAACTGTGGCTTTGTAGTAGAGCCTGAAGTCAGGTAGGTTGACTCCTCCAGTTCCATTCTTCTTTCTCAAGATAGCTTTGGCTATTTGAGGTTTTTTGTATTTCCATACAAATTGTGAAATTATTTGTTCTAGCTCTGTGAAGAATACCGTTGGTAGCTTGATAGGGATTGCATTGAATCTATAAATTGCTTTGGGTAGTATGCATAGAAACTAATGAAAATGAAAACACAACAACTCAAAACCTGTGGGACACTTTAAAAGCAGTCCTAAGGGGAAAGTTCATAGCAATACAGGCATACCTCAAGAAACAAGAAAAAAGTCAAATAAATAACCTAACCCTACACCTAAAGCAACTAGAAAAGGAAGAAATGAAGAACCCCAGGGTTAGTAGAAGGAAAGAAATCTTAAAAATTAGGGCAGAAATAAATGCAAAAGAAACAAAAGAGACCATAGCAAAAATCAACAAAGCCAAAAGCTGGTTCTTTGAAAGGATAAATAAAATTGACAAACCATTAGCCAGACTCATCAAGAAACAAAGGGAGAAAAATCAAATCAATAAAATTAGGAATGAAAATGGAGAGATCACAACAGACAACACACAAATACAAAGGATCATAAGAGACTACTATCAACAATTATACGCCAATAAAATGGACAACGTGGAAGAAATGGACAAATTCTTAGAAAAGTACAAGTTTCCAAAACTGGACCAGGAAGAATTAGAAAATCTTAACAGACCCATCACAAGCACGGAAATTGAAACTGTAATCAAAAATCTTCCAGCAAACAAAAGCCCAGGTCCAGACGGCTTCACAGCTGAATTCTACCAAAAATTTAGAGAAGAGCTAACACCTATCCTGCTCAAACTTCCAGAAAATTGCAGAGGAAGGTAAACTTCCAAACTCATTCTATGAGGCCACCATCACCCTACTACCAAAACCTGACAAAGATGCCACAAAAAAAGAAAACTACAGGCCAATATCACTGATGAACATAGATGCAAAAATCCTTAACAAAATTCTAGCAATCAGAATCCAACAATACATTAAAAAGATCATACACCATGACCAAGTGGGCTTTATCCCAGGGATGCAAGGATTCTTCAGTATCCGCAAATCAATCAATGTAATACACCACATTAACAAATTGAAAAACAAAAACCATATGATTATCTCAATAGATGCAGAGAAAGCCTTTGACAAAATTCAACATCCATTTATGATAAAAAACCCTCCAGAAAGCAGGAATAGAAGGAACATACCTCAACCTAATAAAAGCTATATATGACAAACCCACAGCAAACCTTATCCTCAATGGTGAAAAATTTAAAGCATTTCCTCTAAAGTCAGGAACAAGACAAGGGTGCCCACATTCACCATTACTCTTCAACATAGTTTTGGAAGTTTTGGCCACAGCAATCAGAGCAGAAAAAGAAATCAAAGGTATCCAAACTGGAAAAGAAGAAGTAAAACTCTCACTGTTTGCAGATGACATGATCCTTTACATAGAAAACCCTAAAGACTCCACCAGAAAATTACTAGAACTAATCAATGATTATAGTAAAGATGCAGGATATAAATTCAACACACAGAAATCCCTTGCATTCCTATACACTAATAATGAGAAAACTGAAAGAGAAATTAAGGAAACAATTACATTCACCATTGCAACGGAAAGAATAAAATACTTAGGAATATATCTACCTAAAGAAACTAAAGACCTATATATAGAAAACTATAAAACACTGGTGAAAGAAATCAAAGAGGACACTAATAGATGGAGAAATATACCATGTTCATGGATTGGAAGAATCAATATAGTGAAAATGAGTATACTGTCCTTTATACTTTAATAAAACTTTATTATACAAAAGCTCTGAGCGATCAAGCCTTGTCTCTGGCCCCAGATTGAATTCTTCTCCTCCAGAGGCCAAGAATCCCAGCATCTTTTCGTGGTTCAGCAACAACCTTTCATCTTGGGGGCTCATTCAGGATTCTTCATGACTAGGTAAAGATGCTTGGAGCTCCAGTTCTTTGTTCTCATAGCGAACATGTTTTCTGGTGTATTTTACTAACTGTACGGTGTGCTTGTGTGAACGAATGAAATACCCTGTGCGAAGCAAGTGAGGACCTCTGCTCTGTGGTTCTGCAGTGATCTCATACGGCTTATGACAGAAACCTTATACCAACCTGCCAATGCCAAGAGTGGGGTTTATACCGACCTGCCAATGCCAAGAGACACCCAATATCTCTTTCAGGGACCGACCAGAAATAGACAAAGCATGTGGACCGAACTCTCCTTTCTCGGTCAAACTTTTCAGTCTGTTTGACCATTTCATAACTCTTCAGGAATTAGAAGTACTAACCTAACCTATCGGATCATAGATTTTCAAGGGACTTGTAATCTATGCTGTTACTGTGTACTGTTACTTAGGTCCCAAACTTGGATTGGTAGTCAGGAAGTGCCTAGCCTCGCTAGGAATCAAAAGTTCAGAAGCTAGATGGAGCTCTAGATCCAAGAGCATCTCTGAGATTAAAGGTTACTCCGATTGGAACTGCAATGGGTTTTTTTCCCTTTGGTAACACTGGCTCTTAGTGGAACAGAGGAGGCTTTTATACTGGTGTGGTGATGCTTGGAAGGAACATCTCAGTTTTATTTTCATATCGGTCTTATCGTGGTAAGGAATATACTCAGGGTTGTGCACAAGCACTCAGGTGATGAATGTTTCCCCTAGCGGTCTTAGCTTGGGAGACATTCCAGAAGGTTACTCTGATTGCACCCCGGGTGGCATCAGAGGCAAGGTTTTATTTATCTTTTTAAAGTTTATTTTATTTAACTTTATAGTATTGTATTGTTTTTCCCATATATTAAAATGAATCTGCCACAGGTATACATGTGTTCCCCACCCTGAACCCTCCTCCCTCCTCCCTCCCCATACCATCCCTCTGGGTCGTCCCAGTGCACCAGCCCCAAGCATCCAGTTTCGTGCATTGAACCTGGACTGTCGACTCTTTTCATATATGATATTATGCATGTTTCAATGCCATTCTCCCAAATCTTCCCACCCTCTCCCTCTCCCACAGAGTCCAAAAGACTGTTCTATACATCAGTGTCTCTTTTGCTGTCTCGTACACAGGGTTATTGTTACCATTATTCTAAATTCCATATATATGCGTTAGTATACTGTATTGGTATTTTTCTTTCTGGCTTACTTCACTCTGTATAATAGGTTCCAGTTTCATCCACCTTATTAGAACTGATTCAAATGTATTCTTTTTAATGGCTGAGTAATACTCCATTGTGTATATGTACCACAGCTTTCTTATCCATTCATCTGCTGACAGACATCTAGGTTGCTTCCATGTCCTGGCTATTATAAACAGTGCTGTGATGAACATTGGGGTTCATGTATCTCTTTCAATTCTGGTTTCCTCAGCGTGTATGCCCAGCAGTGGGATTGCTGGGTCATAAGGCAGATCTATTTCCAGTTTTTTAAGGAATCTCCACACTGTTCTCCATAGTGGCTATACTAGTTTGCATTCCCATCAAGAGTGTAAGAGGGTTCCCTTTTCCCCATACCCTCTCCAGCATTTATTGCTTGTAGACTTTTGGATCACAGCCATTCTGACTGGTGTGAAATGGTACCTCATAGTGGTTTTGATTTGCATTTCTCTGATAATGAGTGATGTTAAACATCTTTTCATGTGTTTGTTAGCTATCTGTATGTCTTCTTTGGAGAAATGTCTATTTAGTTCTTTGGCCCATTTGAGCTGTAGGAGTTGCTTGTATATTTTTGAGATTAGCTGTTTGTCAGTTGCTTCATTTGCTATTATTTTCTCCCATTCTGAAAGCTGTCGTTTCACCTTGCTAATAGTTTTCTTTGTTGTGCAAAGCTTTTAAGTTTAATTAGGTCCCATTTGTTTATTTTTGCTTTTATTTCCAATATTCTTGGAGGTGGGTCATAGAGGATCCTGCTGTGATTTATGTCGGAGAGTGTTTTACCTATGTTCTCCTCTAGGAGTTTTATAGTTTCTGGTCTTATGTTTAGATCTTTAATCTATTTCAAGTTTATTTTTGTGTACCGTGTTAGAAAGTGCTCTAGTTTCATTCTTTTACAAGTGGTTGACCAGTTTTCCCAGCACCACTTGTTAAAGAGATTGTCTTTAATCCATTGTATATTCTTGCCTCCTTTGTCAAAAATGAGGTGTCCATACGTGTGTGGATTTATCTCTGGGCTTTCTATTTTGTTCCATTGATCAATATTTCTGTCTTTATGCCAATACCATACTGTCTTGATTACTGTGGCTTTGTAGTAGAGCCTGAAGTCAGGCAGGTTAATTCCTCCAGTTCCATTCTTCTTTCTCAAGATAGCTTTGGCTATTCGAGGTTTTTTGTATTTCCATACATATTGTGAAATTATTTGTTCTAGCTCTGTGAAAAATACCATTGGTAACTTGATAGGGATTGCATTGAATCTATAAATTTCTTTGGGTATTATACGCATTTTCACTATATTGATTCTTCTAATCCATGAACATGGTAAATTTCTCCATCTATTAGTGTCCTCTTTGATTTCTTTCACCAGTGTTTTATAGTTTTCTATATATAGGTCTTTAGTTTCTTTAGGTAGATATATTCCTAAGTATTTTATTTTTTTCGTTGCAATGGTGAATGGATTTGTTTCCTTAATTTCTCTTTCTGTTTTCTCATTATTAGTGTACAGGAATGCAAGGGATTTCTGTGTGTTGATTTTATATCCTGCAACTTTACTATAATCATTGATTAGTTCTAGTAATTTTCTGGTGGAGTCTTTAGGGTTTTCTATGTAGAGGATCATGGCATCTGCAAACAGTGAGAGTTTTACTTCTTCTTTTCCAGTTTGGATTCCTTTGATTTCTTTTTCTGCTCTGATTGCTGTGGCCAAAACCTCCAAAACTATGTTGAATAGTAATGGTGAATGTGGGCACCCTTGTCTTGTTCCTGACTTTAGAGGAAATGCTTTAAATTTTTCACCATTGAGGATAAGGTTTGCTGTGGGTTTGTCATATATAGCTTTTATTAGGTTGAGGTATGTTCCTTCTATTCCTGCTTTCTGGAGGGTTTTTTATCATAAATGGATGTTGAATTTTGTCAAAGGCTTTCTCTGCATCTATTGAGATAATCATATGGTTTTCATTTTCCAATTTGTTAATGTGGTGTATTACATTGATTTGCAGATTTTGAAGAATCCTTGCATCCCTGGGATAAAGCCCACTTGGTCATGGTGTATGATCTTTTTAATGTGTTGTTGGATTCTGATTGCTAGAATTTTGTTAAGGATTTTTGCATCTATGTTCATCAGTGATATTGGCCTGTAATTTTCTTTTTTGTGTGTGTGGCATCTTTGTCAGATTTTGGTATTAAGGTGATGGTGGCCTCATAGAATGAGTTTGGAAGTTTATCTTCCTCTGCAATTTTCTGGAAGAGGTTGAGTAGGATAGGTGTTAGCTCTTCTCTAAAACTTTGGTAGAATTCAGCTTTGAAGCCATCTGGACCTGGGCTTTTGTTTGCTGGAAGATTTCTGATTACAGTTTCAATTTCCATGCTTGTGATGGGTCTGTTAAGATTTTCTCTTTCTTCCTGGTCCAGTATTGGGAAAGTTGTACTTTTCTAAGAATTTGTCCATTTCTTCCACGTTGTCCATTTTATTGGCATATAATTGCTGATAGTAGTCTCTTATGATCCTTTGTATTTGTGTGTTGTCTGTTGTGATCTCTCCATTTTCATTTCTAATTTTATTGATTTGATTTTTTTCCCTTTGTTTCTTGATGTGTCTGGCTAATGGTTTGTCAGTTTTATTTATCCTTTCAAAGAACCAGCTTTTGGCTTTGTTGATTTTTGCTATGGTCTCTTTTGTTTCTTTTGCATTTATTTCTGCCCTAATTTTTAAGGTTTCTTTCCTTCTACTAACACTGGGGTTCTTCATTTCTTCCTTTTCTAGTTGCTTTAAGTGTAGAGTTAGATTATTTATTTGACTTTTTTCTTGTTTCTTGAGGTATGCCTGTATTGCTATGAACTTTCCCCTTACGACTGCTTTTACAGTGTCCCACAGGTTTTGAGTTGTTGTGTTTTCATTTTCATCCGTTTCTATGCAAATTTTGATTTCTTTTTTTATTTCTCCTGTGATTTGTTGGTTATTCAGCAGCGTGTTGTTCAGCCTCCATACGTTGGAATTTTTAATAGATTTTCTCTCCTGTAATTGAGATCCAATCTTACTGCATTGTGGTCAGAAAAGATGCTCGGAATGATTTCAATTTTTCTGAATTTACCAAGGCTAGATTTATGGCCCAGGATGTGATCTATCCTGGCGAAGGTTCCATATGCACAGAGGCAAGCAAGGTTTTAATGGTGAGGAGCTGGACGTCAGTCAGGGATGCCATCAGGTCTACCCCTGATACATCCCCACCCCATCTTGGTGGTAGAATTGGTTGGGACAACTATGATGCCTGCATCAGTAAAGGACAGACTATGTCCGACCAGGAAAGAAAAGCTTCAGTGTAAAGTCTGTCTACACCCCTATTTAGAGCAGGGAGGGATGCCTCCAGTAGAAAGATGGTGCTGGTCACTTTTTTTTCTCTCTTACAGATGGGAGCTAACAATTCCAGCCTCACTCCTTTGAACTGTATCTGGAAAAACTGGGATAGATTTGATCCCCAGGGCTTAAAGAAGACACACCTGGTCTTCCTATGTGATACTGAATGGCCGCAGTACCCACTGGAGGATGGCAAACAGTGGCCAGTTAGAGGGTCTCTTAAGTATAATACTGTTTTACAATTAGGCTGGTTCTGTAGAAAACAAGGGAAATGGGTAGAAGTAACATATCTGTTGCCCTTTTTCTCTCTGCAAAATATGCCAGGCTTGTGTCCTAATGGTATAATTTGTGTGTGACACCTTTAGCTCCCTCCTATCCTCCTACTTTGCCCCTGTACCCGGGGCTCCCAACTGAGCAAACTGAAAGTCGGAGAACACCCCCAAGAAGGATTGCCTTGGTCTCAGTAGAAACCCAAACTGAGAGTCAAACTGCCCAAGTAGGGTCCAAACAACTCCTGTCTCAGTACGACCTCAGACTACTGTGGTTTCAATAGGGACTCAGACCATCTAAGTAAGAGACAAGATGGAGGACAGGAAACAAAGAGATAAAGAAAAACAGGTTTCTTCAATCTATCCCTGGGATCATATGTGCAGAGCAGCCAGAGAGGCTGAGGAACAGCCACATGAGCTGTTGCCTCTTCATGAAGCACTCACCTGGAGAAATAATCAGTCTATGAGAGTTAATAAGCCTTTTCCTTATCAAGAAATACAAAGAACCAAAGAGGATCTGGGAGACTATTTAGAGGACCCAGAAAAATATATTAGAGCTTTCAAAGGTGTTACTCTGCTTTATGACCATACTTGGAAGGATGTGATGTATATCTTGGGACAAATGCTGACTCCCGACTCAAAAAGTCGAGTTTTGGGAAAAGCAGTTGCTTATGGAGATGAATGGCTTGGTAATGAATCAGTAGGGAAGAGGGAGGATGAGATAACCGCCCTCCCCACTGGGAATCAGGCAGTCCCAATTATAGAACCAGACTGGGACTACAACACAGCTAAAGGAAGATGGGATCAGAGTCATTTTATCAGATGTATTCTTGAAGGACTCAGGCAAGCACGTGCTAAGCCTGTAAACTATGGCAAATTGGCAAACATAGAACAGGAGGAGAAGGAAGCTCCTGCTAAATTCCTAGATAGAAAGAGAGAAGCCCTTCGCAGATTCACTGAGATTGACCCCAAAAGTGAAGAGGGAAAAGTGATCTTAAAGGATAGATTTCTCACTCAGTCAGCTCCAGATATAAGCAGTAAGAAATTAAAACGGGTGTAAGAAGCACAAGCTGGAATCAAGATTGCCAGGAGAAGTATCGATAACCTCAGATATGCAGATGACACGACCCTTATGGGAGAAAGTGAAGAGGAACTAAAAAGCTTCTTGATGAAAGTGAAAGAGGAGAGTGAAAAAGTTGGCTTAAAGCTCAACATTCAGAAAACGAAGATCATCGCATGTGGTCCCATCACTTCATGGGAAATAGATGGAGAAACAGTGGAAACAGTGTCAGACTTTATTTTGGGGAGCTCCAAAATCACTGCAGTCATGAAATTAAAAGACGCTTGCTCCTTGGAAGGAAAGTTATGACCAACCTAGATCGTATATTTAAAAGCAGAGACATTACTTTGCCAACAAAAGTTCGTTTAGTCAAGGCTATGATTTTTCCAGTGGTCATGTATGGATGTGAGAGTTGGACTGTGAAGAAAACTGAGCACCAACGAATTGATGCTTTTGAACTGTGGTGTTGGAAAAGACTCTTGAGAGTCCCTTGGACTGCAAGGAGATCCAACCAGTCCATCCTAAATGAGACCAGTCCTGGGTGTTCATTGGAAAGACTGCTGCTAAAGCTGAAACTCCAATACTTTGGCCACCTCATGTGAAGAGTTGACTCATTGGAAAAGACACTGATGCTGGGAGGGATTGGGGGCAGGAGGAGAAGGGGATGACAGAGGATGAGATGGCAGGATGGCATCACTGACTCGATGGACGTGAGTTTGAGTGAATTCCAGGAGATGGTGATGGACAGGGAGGCCTGGCATGCCGCAATTCATGGGGTCACAAAGACTAAGACACGACTGAGTAACTGAACTGAACTGAATGCATATATATGGAATTTAGAAAGATGGAAATGATAACCCTGTATGTGAGACAGCAAAAGGACACAGATGTATAGAACAGTCTTTTGGACTCTGTGGGAGAGAGCAAGTTTGGGATTATTTGGAAGAATGGCTTTGAACCATGTATATTATCATATGTGAAATGGATCGCCAGCCCAGGTTCAATGCATGGTACAAGATGCTCAGGACTGGTGCACTGGGATTACCCAGATGGATGGTATCGTGAGAGAGATGGGAGGGAGATCAGGATGGGGAACACATATACACCTGTGGTGGATTCATATCAATGTTTGGCAAAACCAATACAATATTGTAAAGTAATTAGCCTCCAATTAAAATAAATAAATTTGTATTAAAAAAGAAAAAGAAAAAACAAACAAAAACAAGGCATCAAGAGAAAAGGCTCAGCTTTGTCAACAATCTGTTAGATATTTGGGCCTAATCATATCAGAAGGGACTAGGGCCATAGGCCCCGAGAGATTTAAACCTATACTAAATCATCCCCTACCTATGACTTTAAGACAATTAAGAGGATTTGGGGGAATCACAAGCTACTGTTGCATTTGGATTCCAGGTTATGGGGAACTTGCCCAGCCTTTATATAAACTTATAGCTGAAACTCAGCAGGCCCAAACCGACAAACTGGTTTGGTCTCCAGATACTCAAAAGGCTTTTAAGGTTCTTCCGACTGCTCTCTTGCAGGTTCCCGCTCTGAGTTTGACCACAGGGTCAGGATTTAATTTATTTGTCACTGAAAGAAAAGGCAGGGCCTTGGGAGTTTTGACACAACCCAGAAGGCCTCACCAACAACCTATTGCTTATCTAAGCAGAGAATTAGATGTAATTTCATGCAGGTGACCCCACTGCCTAAGACTAACTGGGGCAGCGGCTTTATTAGCACCTGAAGATTTAAAAATAATTAATGGATGAAACCTTACTGTACTGACTTCACATGATGTCAGTGGAATCTTAAATTCTAAGGTTAATATTTGGATGACAGACAGTAGGCTTCTTAAATATCAGTCATTGTTGTTAGAAGGCCCAGTAACTAACCTTAAAGTTTGTGGAAATTTAAATCCTGCCACTTGCCTTCCTGAGACGGAAAATAAAACACCTGATCACGATTATTCCCAATTTCTAACTTTAAATTATGCAGCTTGGGAAAATCTAATGGATACCCCATTAGAAAATCCTGGCATGGAAATATTTACAGATGGCAGTGCTTTTGTTCGGGATGGAAAGCGTAAAGCAGGTTATGCTGTGGTGACTGCTGAACAGGCTTTAGAAGCAAAATCTCTCCCCCAGGGAACCAGTGTTCAGTTAGCGGAGCTTGTGGCTCTGACCCGAGCTCTTGAGTTAAGTACAGGGCAGCGGGTACATATATACACTGATTCTAAGTATGTTTATTTGACTTTACATGCTCATGCTGCAATATGGAAAGAAAGACAGTTTAAAACAGCAACAGGAGAACCTATTAAGCATTTCAGAGAGATTGAGAGACTTTTAACTGTTCTATATTGTTCTAAAGAAGTAGCTGATATGCATTGCAAAGGGCACAGCAGGGATGGGAGTAAAGTACCTGAAGGTAAGCAGTTGGCTGATTGACACGCCAGCAAAGTGGGACTTTACAAAACCCCTTCACTGCAGACGCCTTTGATCTGGACAGGTCCTGTGGAACAGGAAAAACCACAATATACTGAGGAAGAATTAGAAAGATATGAGAAAAGAGAAGCAAAGATTACTGATAAAGGATGGTTACAGTCTGAGGATGGACAATTAATAATTCCTGAAAATGCTCAATGGAAAATTCTTAAGAGTTTACACCAGAGTTTTCATTTGAGTGCAGAGAGTACTTACCAGATGGCTTCTCGTTTGTTTGAAGGCAAAAATGTAATGAAAACTTTAAAGAACATTATCAAAAGGTGTGAGATTTGTCAGAAAAATAACCCAAAGACTGAAAAGCTAGCAAAGTCTGGATTACAACGAAGTGGAAAGTATCCTGGAGAGGACTGGGAAATTGATTTTACACATATGCAAAAAGCTAATGGATATTCTTGCTTACAAGTTTGGGTGTACACTTTTACTGGTTGGATTGAGGCTTTTCCCTGTTGTAATGAACAGGCTAAGGAGGTTATAAAGATTTTAATCCATGAAATTATCCCCAGGTTTGGGCTGCCACAGAGCCTTCAGAGTGACAATGGCTCTGCCTTTAAAGCTGCTGTAACTCAGTGGGTATCTAAAGCTCTAGTAATAGAATATCACTTACACTGTTCCTGGAGACCTCAATCCTCAGGAAAGGTTGAAAAAGCTAATGACATTATGAAAAGACATCCGTGCAAATTAAGAGATGTAGGACAATTGGATTAAAGTCCTACCCATAGCTTTCATGAGGGCTCGAACTGCCCCAAAAAAGGAGGGACTGTCCCCCTTTGAATATATTTGTGGAAGGCCTTTCTTATACACAGACATTGTTATAGACCCTGAAGACTTGGAATTAACTAGTTATGTAACTCAGCTCTCAACTTTTCAACAGGCATTAACAGAACTCCGGGAGGCAACTCCTGAACCAGCCTCTGAATCAAGCAAGCCTCTATTTGAGCCAGGAACTGAGGTCCTCATAAAAACATTGGGATCTGGGGGCCCATCCCTCGAGCCCTCTGGGAAGGCCGTTACCAGGTTATTCTTTCTTCTCCCACAGCTGTCAAAGTGAATTGATTTGTGGGTACATCACACTCGAGTTAAGAGGTGGCACCCTGACCAGAACTAAGTGACTTCATTTTATGTCTTTACTTTCTATTCTCTGACTTTGTACTTTTCAGATGGGCCTGATAATCTATGTGAGCCTACTTCTACTTACTCCACAAATCCTGAGTCTTCCATTTGATCCTCAAGACAATGCCTTCCTGTCCTGGGCTCACTCCTATGCTGCATTCCACAATCAGTCTAACTACTGGGTCTGCGGAGTGCTCCCCTCTTCATCAGTGGAAGGCTTCCCGTGGTGGACATCTCCACTTCAAGGAAAAAACTTTCTCCAAGTCTGGGAATACCTTCGACAGCAATCATATGTGACACCTCTTCTTCATCTGATGACATCTACCAACCCTAAAATAGACTGGTGCAACACTTTGTACTTTAACTATGAGCATAACGTGACTTTTAATTTTGATTATACATTGTCTCATTTTAATGACTATTTCGCTACACATGAGGCAAATAGGTCTAGATCTAATGGTTTTTTATCTGACGTTTATCAAACATGGGATGAGGTTATATGGCTAACTCCTGAAAAAGGACGTCTAATATCTACTGCCCCTATATGCTGGGAACAAACAGAGCCATCCCCAAATTTAGCCAACAACTTAATTACAATGACTGGAAACAATTGGGATTTTTGCCTCAGGAAATATGCAACGTAATCATCCCCATGTTTTCCAACCCCAGTTCAGATTCTCCCTTTGTCTGGCCAGGCGCTAATTGGGACTGGATATCTCAGTCATGCTGGCTTGCTCCAAAAGGGACTTACTGGATATGTGGCTCTTACCTATGGGCATGGCTTTCCCCTGTTGGATAGGGAGATGTACCCTAGCTCTAGCCTTTACTCATGGCTTTATATTTTCAGATCTTCCAGAAAAGCCTGCTAATTTACCCTACCTTAAAACTCAGTGGGCAAGGTCTGTATTTCACTGGTATGATTATTTGGCTGCCGTGTTTGTTCCCTCTTTGGGAGCTACAGATGTTATGCTACGAGTGGATGCTTTGACTAATTTTGCTCAACAGGCATTACAAAATTCTCAGAAAGCTATGTCAGCTCTTAATGCTGAACAAGCACAAATTAGAAAGGTGGATTTACAAAACGGATTGGCTTTAGATATTCTGACAGCTGCACAAGAAGGAACTGGTTCCATTATTCATACCCAATGCTGTACATATATACCTGATATAAGCACTAATATTACTCATTTTACTAAATACATGAACAAGATGATTGGGGCTATGGATGCTCCTGAAGCCTCAATTGCCTCCCTTTGGGAGACATTAACTAGTTCCCCATAGTGGAAAACTGTCTTAATTATAATAATTCTGATTGTTTTGTCTTTGCTGTTTGCTTCCTTAATCTGTAACTGGATTTGTTTCTAGTCGCATGAAAGCTTTTAAGTTACAAATGGTTGCTCAAATTCCTGCTACTGCTGCAGCTTCTTCCAACTACTACTTGGGGCCCCTGGATCAGAAATCCTCAGTATGAGGGTTAGGAGAATATGTTGCCTCACCAATTTAGGGAGAATGCCCCTTGTCAGCTCAGAAGCAATTACAGAATGAGAACGATGCCCCTTTTTCCTAGGCAACATGATTCTCCTAAAAGAAAAAGGGGGACTGAGAGGGTAAGAGGCAGGAAGGCCAGGGGTCTCCAAACGGAGGAAACAGGCTGCAAGTGTCAGACATTTTTCTCTCTCTTAAGCGGTAGGAGGAAACAAACTAGCAATATTTTTTTCTTCTCTATACAAATTTAAAAGGTTTCTCTTAGAATACTGTGTTGCCATAATGACACCTGGCTTCACCTGAAGTTAACTATTCTCAAACCTTGAGTTAACCAATGCATTTTTCTTATGGAAATGTTTGTCTTAAACTATGTTAATACACTGTGCATTTACCCCAAACTCTGTCTTCAAGTCGGTTCAGCCTAATGCCTCAGAACCGACTTGACAAATCAGTATGTTAGACATTGTTCCCCTAAACTATGTAAACAAAACTGTGTGGTAGTCTGCCTTTCTACAAGATTCAAGTCAATCGTTTTATGGCCCAGGATGACTTGTCTGGTGCCAAGATTATCCCAAAATACATCTTATGGATGAGGGGCCTGGTGCCATTCTGAGATTTTATCCATTCCTGTCTTTCATTAACAAACTGCTAGTGACTATATAACATCCAACTGAAGACTAGCAGGGGGTACTCTTTCTGCCCCCTTCTAATGCCTATGTCAGAAGCTTTCTCTATCTCCTTTATACTTTAATAAAACTTTATTACACAAAAGCTCTGAGCGATCAAGCCTCGTCTCTGGCCCAGGATTGAATTCTTCTCCTCTGGAGGCCAAGAATCTCAGTGTCTTTTCATAGTTCAGCAACAACCTTTCAGTTCAGTTCCATAGTGCCACTTCTGTGCTCCCTTTTTGATGTCTTTTACAAAAGGAGACTGAAACCTCGGTGGGCAGATGAACTGCCTCTAAGAGCCTAAGGATTTGATCACCATATTTGATTGCGATCTCTCGTGTGGTCAAGTGGCCTCTTTCTTTCCAAATAGCAGCATGTTCATGTAGCACCAGAAAGGCATACTTGGAGTCAGTGTAAATGGCTACTCTGTTTCCTTTTCCCAGCTCTAAAGTTCAAATCAGGGCTATAAGATCAGCTAATTGGACTAAAGTAGCTGCTGGCAAAGGTTTAGCCTCCATGGTCTCGAAATTGGAGACTACTGCTTATCCAGGTCTTCTTTTTCCATCCAAGACAACACTCCTTCCATCTGTGTACCCGATTTCCTCAGAATTGGTCAGAGGGTCTTCTGAAAATCCCTCTCGTTGTTTCCCCCCCCCCCCCCCCCCCCAGTGGTCCAAGGTTTCCTGGCAAGAGTGAAAGGGGAGAGAGCCCTTGGGGGTAGGCAGGAGGGTGGCTGGGTCAAGAACCTCACAAGGGGATATAGTCAGGTCTGGATTTTCTATCAGCACTACTTGATATCTGAGAATCCTTTGATCTGACATCCATAAATGGCTTCTATCATTCAGGAGTTGTTTCACTTGGTGACTGGTAAAAATAGTTAGTTTGGCCCCAAGAGAGAGTTTTAAAGCATCTTCTATCAAGGCTGCAATAACTGCAAGATTTCGAAGGCAGGGAGCGATCTCTTTGCAATAAGGGAGTAGAACACTCAGGGACTACCAGAAACTGGTAGGAAAATATTAGCCCATCCCAGGAACAAAGTGCTCAGGTTAGTCTTTTTGTTAATCGTTTTTCCTGTAGCACCCAAAATGGTACAGGTTTGCGGGGAGAAGGCTCTGGAGTGGGAGGTCAGGACAGAGTAGGTAGCCCCTGTGTCAACCAAGAAATTCTTGGACCTACCTGCCACATCCATGTGCACCCTTGGCTTCAGCCCCGTGATGATTATCTGTGACAGGCAGGCTGGCTGGAGCGGGCCTCATCAGTTCTGTTTAATCATCATGAGGGAAGGCGTGGCACTTGACCTCAAGGCTCTTGGGTCCTGAGGGCAGAGTGCCGCCCAATGTCCCAGTTGATGGAATTTGTAGCAAGCCATTTTAGGAGACTTGTCATGGTTTGGACACTCTTTGCCAATGTCCCACTTGTCTACAGATTAGGCATTTGCCTCATGCCTCGTCGTTTAAAGACTCGGGGTTTGCCATAGCACTTCCCTAGAAAACGGCCAGCATCTGGGCATGCCTTGTCTCTTTCCTTTTCTCCCTTTCCTGGGCCTTGGCCTCCCTCTCATATTCTCCATTATAAAAGGTATTGGTGGCTGTCTGGACCATCTCATCTAATGAAGCAAAGGGCCCTGCTGCTGTAGCTGTTGTAACTTTATCCTGATGTTTGATGCACATTGGAACAGGAATTCATCCTTTAAAATCACCTGTCCCTCATAAGAGTCTAAGCCCAGATTGGTAAACTTTCGGAGGGCCTCCTTTAGCCTTTCCAGAAAGGCCATGTGGTTCTCGTTGGGCTCCTGAGTTATTTCTGAGACTGAGCATAGTCCCACGGCTAATAGGCTTCCTTCTATTTCCATGGGTGGACTTTCTTAGGGGTGAGTCTTTCTGAAGCTTATCCTACCCAGTACTGTTGCATCCTGAGAGCCAGGTTTCCCCAGTCAGGGTGCAGATCCCCAGGCAGGTTGAGGCATAACAGCCTCCAGTTGATCGAATCCCCAGACAGGTCGAGGCATGCCAGCTTCCTGAGGATTGGGTCTCTGGGCAGATCAAGGAATATCAACCTCCTGGGACCCCCTGGACTGGTGGATCCCCAAGCAGGTTGAGGTGTGACAACCTCCAAGGGCCAGATCCCTAAACAGGTCGAGGCAAGTCGACCTCCTGGGACCCTGGGCTGCAGTTGGGCATCCCCAAGGTCTCCAGTGTGACCAGTGCTGGGAAGAATTAAGGGATTGTAATCTTAACTCATTGCCAGTTTGTCGACCATGGATGGGAATAGATACCATGATGTAAAGCAATCCAAGCCTGTGCCCTGAGACTGGGAACCTGGTAAAACAGCCATAAGCCTTATCTTCTTATTGTTCTGAGGGAATGTTAGTCATTGATTTCCTCCCCTACTCCTTCATAAGAGCAGTTTAGGGTGTTTCCAATGGTAAACATTTCACTGTCATAGACCCACTTTAGGTAATAGCAGATGTAATGACAAAGGAGTGGGTTATCTGGTCCCATTAGAAGCATCAAGAGTATTTTAATAATAAGTGGGGTGAAGCAATGTTGCCTACAAGGGGCAGGGTCCTGGTTGTAGGGGTTAGTAAGTGGCTTAAGAACAAATTGATTAGAGGCAACAAACCAGATGTTCCATAAAAGGGGAGTGGAGATTTGATCCGGGTGTATGTTTGTAACTTTAGAAGTGTGGTAAGGGTTTGGGCCTAAATGGCCTGCAGGACCAACTCCCAAAGTGGCAAACATTATCCCTGGAAGCCCAATTTCCCTTGAAGGGATGCCATCTGATGGACTTCTAGCAGGTATTGTGTGTCCATCACCCACCCAAGTGGGTCCACTGAAAAATGCTATTGTTACACATGTTGCAGGAAACATGAAAGATGAAGGCCTGAATATCTAGAGGGATTGGATATTATACAGTATTTCCCTCCCAAGGGCCAGCTATTTTCTGGTTGTCCCTCCAGAAGATTGTAGAGGCAACACTGTGGGCCCAGATGGGGTTCAGGAAAAGAACATGAAACACGAGGGAATGGGGCAGGGGACAACTTCTGAAAAAATTACATACCCCAAGACCATAACATAAACTGATTAAAATCAAATGGGTCTAAGATGACAAGTCACATTCAACTAAACCTTGATCCCCAATCCACAAGCTAAACAACATACCCAGAGGTGCCATGACAGTTCCAAGGCACTGTCAAAAGACTGAGGAGTGGGTGGTTCCCCAATTGTTAGAATGATCCTCACATTCATTAGCATATGAAATCACCCAGCTCACAAAAACTAACCACACCACATTCCATGGCCACCTCACTCTCCTCTGTGATGGCCCACACCCTGTGGAGTGTCCTTTTCTCTGAATCCAAACAAATCCACCTCTTACCTATCACTGTGTCTCTCACTGAATTTTTGCAATGAGATATCAGAGCCTGAGCTTCATTAGGTTCTGAAGCCAGGCACCATGGGTTTTGGCAGGGCTCAAGTCCTGGGAGAGAGATACTGAAGGACGGGAGGGAAAAATGTGCCAAGGAGTCCCTTTCACAACCTGCTGGAAAACCTGTTAAATACCTGATTGTGCTCATAGTTTTCATTGGCCTGATTCTTGGCACAAAGATTAAGGATAGAAGAACCCCCACGTGCTTGGGCAACAGCTACTAGGGCACCACAGATAGTGGAGCCTTCAGGAAACCCTGGGGCACTGCTGCTCACCTATTCGCAGGGGGTTTGAGAAAACAAGAAACAAGAGATTGTAAAGGAATTAAGATTTTTTAGCCATATGTCCTTCCAGCCATAGGGGTGAGGCCTTCCCACCCCAACCAGAGGTCTTCTAGAATCTGAGACTGAGCCATGTGAGCTTTCTGCTGAGTTTGCTTTGACTATTCTGGTTTCCAGCACGCAGGGCTTCTTGTCACTTCCATTGTGCTGGGTTTTCTTCACATTCAGCTTCCACTGCATGAGCTTTCATGGAGTTGGGCTTCTGCTGTTCTTGGCTTCTGCCTCATGGGGCTGGAGCTAAGGTTGTTTCAGCCAGATTAAAGCCAAGAAATGGCACCAGAGATGTTCGGGGAGTGTGTAATTTCCTCGCTTTTGTCTTGCTGCAGCAAAAAATTTGAAGCAACAGACGGACCAGTGTTATAGCTTAGTTTTATTAGGAAAAACAAAGGATAGTACACCATCGAGGAGTGAGGGCGGGCAGACCCAAAAGACTAAGAGAAGAGAGGTCCCAATCTTTCTAGGCTTCCTCCTTTTATACATTTGTCTCCTCCCCACTGAGCCTGCCCTGCCCTGTGTAAATTGGGCTAGCCAGGGCTGTTTATTTTACCTGAGGTCTTCACTCTGGTCCTCGGACCTTCCTTTGTTCTATTTTCATGGGCTTTTCCCTTCTTTGTATTATAGCCACCACCATATTGGACTCCTTTTTCCTACTCTAACTACCTAACGTGATAAATGTTACATGATAAATTAAACTCTAAAGTTCCAGAACATGCAACACATAAAATTCTGTTCAGTTCAAAATCTTGTCACTGAAAAATAATCTTTTAGCTGACAGACATGTTCTTTGAGGAACTAAAAACCACTTTCCTTTCTCTTGCAAATCTCTACAAACCAGAATGTAAATATTGCAGGGAAGAGCCAATTCTGACTTCAGGTCAGATCCTTTACTTTAACATTTGCTTCCCTTTGCTTTTGTTCACTAAAAGGGTACTGTTTATACACAATGGCCTGCCTTGAGGAACCCTGCTCCTCTGCCTGAATATTAACTCAAAGTGCCTTCAGGACTCTGTTCACCTGTGGATGGCTAGAGGAAAGAAGAAATTAACTTATCCCCTCTAAGGCTTGCCATTTTAGGAGATATTTTCAAGATTATTGGACTTTTTACTTTGCTTCCTCACCTCCCCCCACCATCTTTATTCTATAAAAACAAAACCTGGCATCCAGCTCCCATAAAACGGTTATTTTGAGACATTAATCTGTCATCTTGATCTCAACACCTCCTCTCTCAGATTTATTGGCAGCAAGTAGAGTGAGATTGGACTCAATAACATAGGTACACTCCACAAGGACCTGACACTGAGCCTAATTAGCTCATTCAGCAAGACCTGAAACCTATGGAAAAGGGGGCAGTTTTAGAATTGAAACTGCTAGGAATACTCCCTCAGCCAAACCTCACAAACAGTAAAGCCTTAGTCATCTAAGCAAGCAATTTTAATTTGTCTTCCAATTGTTTGTAAACTAGTAAGTTTACCCCATGGACTATATAGTTCATGCAGTTCTCAAGGCCAGAATACTGGAATGGGTAGCCTTTCCCTACTCCACGGGCTCTTCCCAACTCAAGGATCAAACTCAGGTCTCCCACATTGCAGGTGGATTCTTTACAAGGTGAGCCACAAGGGAAGCCCAAGAACACGGGAGTGGTTAGCCTATCCCTTCTCCAGTGGATCGTCCCGACCCAGGAATCAAACTGGGGTCTGCTGCATTGCAGGTGGATTATTTAACCACTGAGCTATCAGGGAAGTGGCTTCCCAGGTGGCTCAGTGGTTAAAGAATCCATCCGGAACTGCAGGAGATATGGGATCAATCACTGACTCGGCTTGGGAAGGTCCCCTGGAGAAGGAAATGGCAACCCACTCCAGTATTCTTGCCTGGAGAATCCCACTGACAGAAGAGCCTGATGGGTTACAGTCCACGGGGTCACAAAGAGTTAGATGCGATTTAGTGACTAAACAAAGCAGGTGACTTGAAGCAGTTGATCAGATACATAGTTTTGTGTTCAATCAATGATTGTAATAGTGCAACTCTGCTGCTGCTGCTGCTGCTGCTAAGTTGCTTCAGTCGTGTCCGACTCTGTGCGACCCCAGAGACGGCAGCCCACCAGGCTCCCCCGTCCTTGGGATTCTCCAGGCAAGAACACTGGAGTGGGTTGCCATTTCCTTCTTCAATGTATGAAAGTGAAAAGTGAAAAGTGAAAGTGAAGTCGCTCAGTCGTGTCCGACTCCTAGCGACCCATGGACTGCAGCCCACCAGGCCCCTCCGTCCATGGGATTTTCCTGGCAAGAGTACTGGAGTGGGTTGCCATTACAAAGGAAAACATGTCCTGGATCATAATAGATTAGTAAGACAGAATCTGGAGAATCTTTTTAATTTACCAATAGGACCTGGAGAAGAGGAGAACAAGAGAACTAGAAATATCTTGTGTTCTAATCAAAGCACACACCTTACTCAGTTCATAACTTTGGATCAATCACCTAATGCCAAAAATTAAGAAGGAGGATCATAACTGCAGAGTCTTCATAGGGTGGACTTTTGCAAGAAATAAATGAGACAATATAAGATTCTAACCCCAGTCCACAGTGTATTAAATGATCTAAATTTATCTCATATAATTACCAAAAGTTTTAAAAATATAAGCATGAAACTCCTAATTGATGGGTCAAAAGCATTATGAAGCCAAAGTTTATTTTACCCATGGTTTTAAAGCAAAGGAACACAGCTCGCTAAATTATTGAAGAATAAATAGTAAGTTTCTGGTGATATCAGGAACTGTGTTCCCATCACAAGTCAATATTTTTGAGACCCAAGTTAACTAGTCCAGACAGGCTCTCAGCCTTAGATTTGGAGAAAACTTGGACTCAGGGTTGTGGAAAGTTAAAACGTTAGACCTCTGAAAGCCAGAAGAGCTCATGGAGTAGTAAAAAGAACTGGATTTACCTCACTTTTAACTTGGTCTCTTGAGAACACAAATCAGCAGGAAAACTTTCCAGTTTTATTCAAACAAGTTCCCTTGGGGAAATACGCTCAGAGCTTGGAGTAATAGTGGGAAATGTATTAATGAGCAGATGTAGTGAGCCGATACAGTTAACATACAGAGCTGTAAATATCACCACAGCTACAGTACCTGAGCATGTTCAGCCTTAAGCTGGAGAAGGTATGATTTTTGCACTTGAATTCCTAAGTCTGTCTCAGGAACCCATGCTTCACTCCTTTCTTCTTTCTCGTCTGAAGACAGAGCTTCAGTCCCCACCATCCAGGGAGGCACCGGCTTCCACACAGAGACCTTCATCTCAGACTTCCCCTCCAGGTGAGTCTAAGAGCTCCATGGACACTGCTGGAGAAAAGTCAGAGGGAATGAAACCCAAGAACATTTACCTGAAGTCACCTGAAAACCCAAACAGCTGACCCAGAGCTGAGAGATCTCCATGTTTATTTGTTTGATTAACTAATTTATAATCAATTTATTTATAATGTTAAATAGAGAAATATCTATTGGATTCATCAATTCAAGATTTATTGTTGCCAATTAAGTTTGGGAATGAAAATTTAGTTGAATGAGACTCAAGAAGGGAGGCATAGTGTTGTCAGTAAAATTTTATAATTTCCAAGAGATTTGCAGTTTAGGGAAGTAGTAAAATAGACTAGCAGACATGGAGAGATCCGCAGTGAAGTGACGACATTTTATCAATTTACTTTTAATATTTAAGATAAGGTATGTTTGAGAAGGCTCTATATTCATTAGGAAGATCCAGATCAATGGACTTATCTCCTGCCTTGTAACTACAGTTCTTGAAATATACTTCTCATAGAATCTTCTCTCACACAGAGTATTCACCTGAATATATTGCATTTAACTGTATCTCTTTTATGTTTTGGTGGTTTTTTGTGTAATTTTTACAATGTTGTATTTTCTGCCATGCAACAATGCAAATCAGCCATAATTATCCATACATCCCCTCCCTCCCAAGCCTCCCATTTGACCCAGCAATCCCAACTGGACATATACCCTGAGAAAACCATAATGGAAAAAGACGCATGTACTCCAGTGTTCATAACAGCACTATTTACAATAGGCAGGACATGGAAGCAAACTAGGTGTCCAATAACAGATGAATAGATAAAGAAGATATAGTACATATATACAGTGACATATTCCTCAGCCATTAAAAAGAATGAAATACTACATTTAATATGCAAACAGTCATATGGTAAAGGGCCTTACTTCACAATTATTTCAGTACTTGGGAGGCTGAATATATTTAGGGATTTTTGTTTATTTTATTTTCTGTACTGAAAACTGTTTCTGCACGTTCTTTGTTTTACATACTGGTACTTGAGTGCTGTTATTTTTTCTGTTTTTTTTTTTTTTCCTTCTTTTTTTGCTGTATAATTTCCTTTATAATTTATTTCATCTCAAGCTGTGAGATAAAAGCCCAAGTACTGTATTCCAGCCGGAAGAATAAGGGGGGAATGAAATGTATTTTAAATACCTTGAGGAATCTTCTTGCTAAAACAGAAATGCATGCAACTTCTCTCTCCCCACTCTTTCCCTCCCCATCACAGGTGTATCAGACACCATTTCACCCAAAATTGCTGTAAGCTGCAGCCAGTTCCCTGGTCTGAATTCCCTATTCCAGTCTCTCTTTTTTATGTTTTATGCATTCTTTCAAACAATTATAATTTTTGAAAGACTTTGCTAATTTTCATTTAATCCTTGTATGTATGTGTAATGTATTTGTTGGGTTGTGTGCATGTTCATAAATTGTGAGTGGTCAAATCTATCAGTTAGTCATATTTTGTCTTTCCTCCCACTGCTCTTTAAACACAGAAAGTTTTACATTTGCAGTGGTAAAAAAAAAAAAAAAAACACTTTAGATTAATTGCTTCTTTTTTTTACTTTTATTCTCTTTTTTAGTTTTAGTTGAAGGATAATTCCTTTACAATATTGCGTTGGGTTCTGCCACACATCAATACAAATCAGCCATACGTATACATATGTCCTCCCTCTCTTGAATCTCCCTCCCACCTCCCACCCCATCACAACCCTCTAGCTTGTCACAGAGCACCAGCTGTGGGTTCCCTGCACCATACAGCAAATACCCACTGGTGATCTATTTTACATACGGTAATGTATATGTTTCCATTGCTTGTTATTCACTTATTTTTCCTTACTGCTACCTTTTGTCTTCAGCAGATCTATTTTTAAAATATTAATCAAGTGCTGCCATCTTGTGGATCATATTCTTTTGCATTCAACAAAGATCACATATCTTTCTCATAAGGATCTTTAAATACATATATATATATATATATATATTTATACTGACTGAAATTATAAGTTTAGTTACTGTTTCCCCTGTGTGTGTGTATTAGTCACTCAGCCGTGTCCAATTCTTTGCAACCCCATGGACTGTACCCCACCAGGCTCCTCTGTCCATGAAATTCTCCAGGCAAGAATACTGGAGTGGGTTGCCATTTCCTTCTCCAGGGGATCTTCCAAGCCAGGGGTCGAACCTGAGTCTTGTGAATTGCAGGCAGATTCTTTACCGTCTGAGCCATAGGAAAGCCCACTGTTTCCCATACTATTTTTTTTAATTATATTTCATTCATGTGTCCATTTCAATTATATACAAAACCAGTATCAGTGTGACCATGGTTATTTTATATTTTTCTTTCATAATTTCATCTTAATTTTTAGTTCAATTTTGTTTAGCCAACTTGTTTCCAATGCACTATAATTTAAACAGGTTTTATTTCTAGTTCTATTCTTTTTATTCTACAAATTTCATTTTCTAAAAATATGTTTCTTTGTATATGCATACACTGATGAAACCACAGAGTGAACAAAGCAGGTGAGGTCCCGCCCATCTGTTTCTCACATTTTAATGGAGGAAGAAGCTGTGGTCCCTTGAGTCTGAACACCTTGCTGCTGTTCTCTCTGCGACCTGTCTCTTCTGCTGAACTCTTTATTCATATTGCTTTTCCCTCGGCAGGAACTTGTCTTTTAAAAAACAAACAAACAAAAAATAAACTATTCCTCAATTACTGCAATTGATTAGAAACATTTTGGACTATATCCTAGAGCTGCTGCTGCTGCTGCTAAGTAGCTTCAGTCATGTCCTACTCTGTGCGATGGCATACCTTTTACATGTGATCCAGCATGTATGCACATTTAAGCAAAAAAATACACATGTTTCATATGCCAACAAACACACACAGAGCTGAACAAAGTAAACCAAAATACCTTTACTATATTCTAGGCATTCTGAATTTCTCACTAATAGTGTAGAGTACATGACTACTAGAGGAAAAACAATGTGGAATAGGCATTCCTATTCTGAGATGGCACCGGGGATCCTTCAAAATGGAAATTCCATACAAAAATTATGGATATGGATTTTTGAGTGCAAAATATAAATCATAGAATTTCAACTGTGTCTGCAGTGCCAATCTTTGAGAAAATTAGTCATAGTATTTTGTCTTTTGTGCCTGTCAAATTCACCACATGGAACCAGGGAATGAGACACAAATTTCAGAATTTCTTCTTCTGGGATTATCAAAGAAAATAGAACTTCAGCCCCTCATATTTGGACTTTTCCTCTCCATGTACCTGATCACTGTGATTGGAAACCTGCTCATCATCCTGGCCGTCGGCTCAGACTCCCACCTCCACACCCCCATGTACTTCTTCCTCTCCAACCTCTCCTTTGTAGATGTCTGCTTCACTTCCACCACCATCCCAAAGATGCTGAAGAATATACAGACAGAGAACAAAGCAATAACCTATGAAGGCTGCATCACCCAGATACACTTTTTCCTGCTCTTTGCCACAATGGAAATCTTCCTCCTGACCGTGATGGCCTATGACCGCTTCGTGGCCATCTGTCATCCTCTGCACTACACAATCATCATGAATCCCCGGGTCTGTGGACTCCTGGCTCTGATGTCCTGGATGATGAGTGTCCTGAATTCCTTGTTACAAAGCTTAATGGTGTTGTGGCTGTCCTTCTGTACAGACTTGGAAATCCCCCACTTTTTCTGTGAGATTACTCAGGTGGTCCAACTTGCCTGTTCTGACACCTTTCTTAATGACATTGTGCTGTATTTTGCAACTATGCTGCTAGGCAGTGTTTCCCTCACTGGTATCCTCTATTCTTACTCTAAGATAGCTTCCTCCATACGAAGAATCTCATCTGCTCAGGGGAAGTATAAAGCATTTTCTTCCTGTGCATCTCACCTCTCAGTTGTCTCCTTATTTTACTGTACAGCCTTAGGAGTGTATCTTAGCTCTGGTACTACCCACAGCTCACAGTCAAGTGCAACAGCCTCGGTGATGTACACTGTGGTCACACCCATGCTGAACCCCTTCATCTACAGTCTGAGGAACAAAGACATAAGGAGGGCTCTGAGAAGAATCATTGGGATGGCAGTTCTATATGGGCCAATTGTCCTGGGGCTGAAGAAGTACCCATGACTATAGGATTCAAAGCCACAGAGGCAGAAATTGCTTTTCCTTAATCAGATTGCTAAAGTAGAACTTGCTACTCCTATTTATAACCTGGAGTTTTCATTTATTTGAATTTAACTCCTCTACACAATTTGTCACTCACTTTATTAAGTTTCAGATCTGTCTGATACATAGACAGTTTTCCCTTTTTTCATATTCATGCATTCACAAAGTTTTCTCTTAATTTTAGACCAAGAACGTTTGAAGATTTCAGTATCTTACCTGGGGTAAATTGGATTATTTAAAAATTGTTGTTGTTTAGTCACTCAGTTCTGTCTGACTCTGCAACCTCATGGACTGTATGTAGCTTGCCAGCCTCCTCTGTCCATGAGGTTTCCCAGGCAAGAATACTGAGAAATGGGTTGTCATTTCCTTTCCCAGGGCATCTTCCCAGACTAGGAATTGAACATGCATCTCTTGTGTTGACTGATGGATTATTTATCACTGATCCACCAGGGAAGTCCATTCCTTAAAAATTATTTCTTCTCAATGATACATATCATACCAAGTGATTTTACTTTTGTTTTCTGTATGAGTGTATTACCTACATGGGGAAAACAAACTAGATTTGGCAACTAAAGCCATTTATGTTATTTCATTGTAGAGGAAAATATGAAGCTACAGATTTTACTTTAATCCATTATTTTTCTACTGCCACTTTAACTTTTGTTCTTCACCTTGTAGATTTGAACATTAATCCATTTAAGTCCCAGCCTACTGATAGTGATACTATTGGCTAGGAGTATCTGAGGCGCTCACCTGGCTTGTATTAATTATTTCAAGAAAACACAGACATCTTCCTGATCAAGTCTATGCTGTTACTGGAGAGGTCCTTCTGGTATTTATTATGATTGAAAGATGCCTCTTGGCAATATCTATTAGGAAAATTTTAAAAACCTACAAAGTTTGTAATCACCAATACTGGAGGGTAATAGCATGCCATCACTTAGGTCCTAGGTAGAGAGAAAAAGAGAGCACTGACTGGGGGGCTCTGCCTGTATTGGGCTTTGTGGGTGGGGTGGCTAAGAGTCTTCTAGTTCACTCATTATTGGTGAATTTAAAACAAATAGTGGAATAAGGGCATGATCAGGAAAAAGCAGGTTCACTCACGTGCTCAGTCATCTATTTACTCAGGCTTTCTAAAAGGGCAACTTCATTGGTGGGGGTGACTTGAATGCTTCTGTAGTAGCTGTGTCGTACAGCTGACAATATGCAGATGACACCACCCTAATGGCAGAAAGTGAAGAGGAGCAAAAGAGTCTCTTGATGAAGGTGAAAGAGGAGAGTGGAAAAGTTGACTTAAAACTCAACATCAAAAAAAAAAAAAAAAAACTAAGATCATGGCATCCGGTTCCATCACTTCATGGCAAATAGATGGGGAAAAAATGTACACAGTGGCAGATTTTATTTTCTTGGGCTCCAAAATCACTGATGATGTTGACTGCAGACATGAAATTAAAATACACTTGCTCCTTGGAAGAAAAGCTATGATAAAACTTGGCAGCACATTGAAAAGCAGAGACATCATTTTGCCAACAAAGTTCTGCATAGTCAAAGCTGACATAGCTTTTTCCAGTAGTCACATACAGATGTGTGTTGGACCATTAAAAAGGCTGAAAAGTGTGAAAGTGAAAGTCACTTAGTTGTGTCCAACTCTTTGTGACTTCAATGACTATACAGTCCCTGGAATTCTCCAGGCCAGAATATTGGAGTGGGTATCCCTTTCCTTCTCCAGGGGCTTTTCCCAACCGAGGGATCGAACCCAGGTCTCCACCATTGCAGGTGGATTTTTTACCAGCTAAGCCACAAGGGAAGCCACTGATGAATTGATGCTTTCGAGCTGTGGTATTGGATAAGACTCTTGGGAGTCCCTCCAACTGCAAACAGATAAAATCAATAAATCCTAAAGGAAATCAACCCTGAATATTCATTGGAAGGACTGATGCTGAAACTGAAGCTTCAATACTTTGGCCATCTGAGGCAAAGAGCCAATTAATTGGAAAAGACCCTAATGCTTGAAAAGATTGAGGGCAGGAAGAGAAGGGGATGACAGAGGATAAGATTGTTGGATGGCATCACTGACTCAATGGACATGAGTTTAAGCAAGCTCCTAGGGATAGAGAAGGACAGGGAAGCCTGGCATGCTGCAGGCCATGGGGTTGCAAAGAGTCAGACACGACTTAGTGATTGAACAATAGCAGCAGTTAGCAATATGGTTATTCTACATGACTGTCTTTGAAATGAATGCCTCGGAAATCAAAAGTTGAATTTCTGGCTCTTACATTGTAATCAAAATCTTGGTATCAGATATTAAAGCTACAAGCCTGCTACTGTGTTTTATAACTGCTCTTCTGTCTTATTCAATTATCCACCTTGGTGTCCAGAATGCCTACCGCAGTCACTTGCAAAAATTGATTATCAAATACATATCTCATATGGAAGTTTACATGGAAAGAAAAATTTGAGTGATACTTCAGGAAATAAAGCCACTGGCCCAAACCCCAGGAAAGAACATGAAGACACGAGGTTCAGGGAGAAGCGAGGCTTTAATGACAGTCTTGCAAGATTTGGTGTCTGGTGGGCAGGCAAACCCAGAACTGTTACAATGGGGTTTTTATCCCCTCCTTGTGCAAGGAACTCTCACAGTTCCTCATTGGCATGAGTAACTACAGGGTCAATAATCTTCCCAAGGAAGTCACCTGGATTTGTTACTCTCCCTTTGTCTGGATTTTCCTGTACAAGTATCCTGATGCTTATTACATCAGCAGGCTGTCACTCTAGGCTAGTTGTCCTTGAAAATGGACCACTTCAATTTTTTATTTTTTACAGTATGATTTTAGTATCACAGATGGCCATAAATATGAGGAAGCAAAATGTCAAGTCATACATTCTGTTACTGTGCACAATATTTTTCATGTTGTACATCTATTTATTAATGCATAGAAGGTGTTTTATCATAAGTCAGGGATTATATTCATTGAGATGAATGATTGGTTACTGTATTTTATGTTTTATTACATCATTGTTATCCTGTTTCTGCTGGGAAACTTCTAATCCTGCTAACTATTAAGACTCTTTCTCTTGTTCTATGAAATCTCTCCCTTTTCCTGACTTTTGCTAAAAATAAGGATTCATTTTGATATTTGGCAAAACTAATACAATTATGTAAAGTTTAAAAATAAAATAAAATTTTAAAAAATAAGGAATGATGAATGAATAATGTCAGTTCATTCATTTCTCATCTCCTTCATGCTCAGGAATCTCTTCATTCTTAATGATCAGAGGATCATCCATAGGGGAGTTTGATATCCTTCTCAGTCATATGATTCAGGGTCATCCATTTTTCTGCACAAACATGCATGTTCCTATGTGTGTCCTAGTTACCTAGAAGGGAGCCTCAAGATAGTCACTTGTTCCCACAGTTATCTGAAATAAACTGAAATAACACAATGACCAGGTGTCTTTTCTTCAAATATCAGAATATATGCCAAAAATTAAAATCTCCAGATTATTATAATTGCACTCATTCTGTTCATGCTCATTATTGCATCATTAGTTATCGATGCATAACAAATCATTCTGTGTCAATGGGATTAAATAATAATATCTAGTATCTTTATCATTAGACAAATTTTTAAGCTGTGGAGTCATACTAATTTCTTTGTGCTCCTCATAAGCATGTAGTCAGCTGTCACACTGTGTTTTTAAGACTCATTCATTGAGTTGCTGCTGGACAAGGAAGCCTGGCTGCTGGACAGGGAAGCCCACGGGGCTGCAAAGATTCGGACACAACTGAGTGACTGAACTGAACTCATGATGTTAGTATGACCATAGTGCTTGTTTGTCTTGAATCAATTTTTTCTCTCAGTTTATCATAATTTTATCTTAAGATTTAACTTCTACTTACATAAAAAATTAGCTTATCACATGAGCTACTTAAATTTAATAACACAGATTATATATCTAGAACATATATCCCAATTAGAACATGTATCTCACAGCCCTGTTAAGTGAGAACCTGCTGTCTATGCTTATAGATTCAACCCTTAGCCATGCACCATCAGATTTTTCCCATTTAATTAAATTATTGGAGTATAATTATACAGACAAAACTTCATAAAGTGTACAAATTAATGAATTAAAAGAATTATACAAAAATAAGATAATCTACTAAATATTTTCATTTGTGGATAATTTGACAATGTAATAGTTTTACTTTTTTACTTTTTTTCTGTTTTTTATTTTTTAACTTTATAATATTGTATTGATTTTGCCATATATCAACATGAATCCACCACAGGTATACACGTACTCCCCATCCTGAACCCGCCTCCTTCCTCCCTCCTCCCTCCCCGTACCATCCCTCTGGGTTGTCCCAGTGCACCAGCCCCAAGCATCTAGCATTGTGCATCGAACCATGACAGTGTAATAATTCTAAAGTATTTATGTAATTATGAAAATTTTCAACTATTTGAGCCTCTGTTTCCTTATTTCTGAAGGTTATGTGGAATAATAAACATAACTTAATAGGGACACAATAAGAAATAAATGAAATGAATATGGAAATTCAACTTTTAGCCCAAAGAAAACACTCAAGAGTATATGTTGCATCTATTTCTGTGTGTGTGTGTGTGTTTGGCTGCATTTTTGTTTCAAATAAGCATAATCCTACACGTATATGTACACACATACAGACAAGATTAGGATCCATCTTTATATTAAAGGGAAAACTGAGAGAAAATTGGAGAGAATAGAAATGAAAAGAATGAACATTTCAAGTAAAATGAAATAAAAGAATGTAGAAATATAGACATAAAAATTTAAGTACAGTGAGTGATCTCAGTTTTCATAATAGATCACATTTCCTGTCTTCATGTCAAAAGGCATCACAGTGAGGCACGTGTACAACAAAGTAAGGCAGTGAGGAATTCATTGTATCAGCTAATGGGATAGAAGACCTTCAAATAGACTGAAACTTTTTTTTTTTTTTTTTTTTTACTTAATGTGGATTTTCAACAACAAATAACCTAGTTAAGGTAAGCTAATGAATGAACTGCAGAGAAGGCAATGGCTCTCCACTCCAGTACTCTTGCCTGGAAAATCCCATGGATGGAGGAGCCTGGTAGGCTGCTGTCTATGGGGTCGCACAGAGTCGCACACGACTGAAGCGACTTAGCAGCAGCAGCAGCAGCAGCAATGAATGAACTGAGAAGTTTAAACTCAATCCTTGCAAACAAACTTTATTGAATAAATGTCTATATTAGATTTCTATTGTTGTAAAATACTCCCAAACTAGTTGCTTAAAATAAACAAATATATGCTCTTACAGTTCTGGGTGTAAGGAACTTAAAATAAATGAGTCTCATTGGGCTTATATCAAATGTCTGGAGACACAGTTCAATGTGGCAACATAGTAATATCCTACACTCACCTCCATCCATGGACACACCTAATCTACAGCTACCTATGCATCAACTTCCTCTGAAAAAGGTATGGAAACTAGATGAACTTTTCCTTCACAATAAATAATAATAGGAACACATCAGGATGGTAGAAGAAGAGAAGTGGTCTCTCTAACAACCCCACCCCTGGCATTGGTGACCCACAAATAGGCGGGATCTTACACTTAACAGAGATGTTCCCTGAGGGACAAGAGGTGTATGCCTCACATCAGACTAAACAGGCCAACCCTTGGGGCCTATCTGCACCAGAGAGACAAGTATCCAGAATATGTGGCTTTGAAAACAAATGAGATTATGTGCAGGAGACCCAAAAGTCAGTGGAGAGGGAAAAATCTGCTCTCATAGAATTCATGTGTAGATTCGCTTACCCCAGGACCTAACACCAAAGCAGGAGGTTAAAAAGTACCTAGAACATACATAAAGTAGATTCATATTTAATTTAAGCATTGAATGGGGGATGCAAGGAACTCCCCAGGTCGGTAAGTGCCCAATATGCTATTGGAGATCAGTGGAGAAATAACTCCAGAAAGAATGAAGGGATGGAGCCAGCTGTGAATGTGACTGGTGATAGAAGCAAGGTCCGATGCTGTAAAGAGCAATATTGCATAGGAACCTGGAATATTAAGTCCATGAATAAAGGCAAATTGGAAGTGGTCAAACAAGAGATGGCAAGAGTGAATGTCGACATTCTAGGAATCAGCAAACTACAATGGACTGCAGTGGGTGAATTTAACTCAGATGACCATTATATCTACTACTGAAGGCAGGAATCCCTCAGAAGAAATGGAGTAGCCATCATGGTCAACAAAAGAGTCCGAAATGCAGTACTTAGATGCAATCTCAAAAACAACACAATGATCTCTGTTTGTTTCCAAGGCAAACCATTCAATATCACAGTAATCCAAGTCTATGCCCCAACCAGTAACGCTGAAGAAGCTGAAGTTGAACAGTTCTATGAAGACCTACAAGACCTTTTAGAACTAAAACCCAAAAAAGGTGTCCTTTTCATTATAGGGGACTGGAATGCAAAAGTAGGAAGTCAAGAAACACCTGGAGTAACAGGCAAATTTGGCCTTGGAATACGGAATGAAGCAGGGCCAAGGCTAATAGAGTTTTGCCAAGAGAACGCACTGATCACAGCAAACATCCTCTTCCAACACAAGAGAAGACTCTACACATGGACATCACCAGATGGTCAACACAGAAATCAGGTTGATTATATTCGTTGCAGCCAAAGATGGAGAAGCTCTATACAGTCAGCAAAAACAAGACCAGGAGCTGACTGTGGCTCAGATCGTGAACTCCTTGTTGCCAAATTAGGACTTAAATTGAAAAAAGTAGGGAAAACCACTAGACGATTCAGGTATGACCTAAATCAAACCCCTTATGATTATACAGTGGAAGTGAGAAATAGATTTAAGGGCCTAGATCTGATAGAGTGCTGGATGAACTATGGAGTGAGGTTCGTGACATTGTACAGGAGACAGGGAACAAGACCATCCGCATGGAAAAGAAATGCAAAAAAGCAAAATGCCTGTCTGGGAGGCCTTAAAAATAGCTGTGAAAAGAACAGAAGTGAAAAACAAAGGAGAAAAGGAAAGATATAACCGTCTAAATGCAGAGTTCCAAAGAATAGCAAGAAGAGAATAGGCTCCTTCAGCAATCAATGTAAAGAAATAGAAGAAAACAACAGAATGGAAAGACTAGAGATCTCTTCAAGAAAGTTAGAGATACAAAGGGAACATTTCATGCAAAGATGGGTTCGATAAAGGACAGAAATGTTATGGGCCTAATAGAAGCAGAAGATAGTAAGAAGAGGTGGCAAGAATACACAGAAGAACTGTACAAAAAAGATCTTCATGACCCAGATAATCACGATGGTGTGATCATTCCCCTAGAGCCAGACATCCTGGAATGTGAAGTCAAGTGGGCCTTAGAAAGCAATACTATGAACAAAGCTAGTGGAGGTGATGGAATTCCAGTTGAACTATTTCAAATCCTGAAAGATGATGGTGTGAAAGTGCTGTACTCAATATGCCAGCAAATTTGGAAAACTCAGCAGTGGCCACAGGACTGGAAAAGGTCAGTTTTCATTCCTATCCCAAAGAAAGGCAATGCCAAAGAATGCTCAAACTACCGCACAATTGCACTCATCTCACACGCTAGTAAAGTAATGCTCAAAATTCTCCAAGCCAGGCTTCAGCAATACGTGAACTGTGAACTTCCAGATGTTCAAGCTGGTTTTAGAAAAGGTAGAGGAACCAGAGATCACATTGCCAGCATCCACTGGATCATGGAAAAAGCAAGAGAGTTCCAGAAAAACATCTATTTCTGCTTTATTGACTATGACAAAGCCTTTGACTGTGCGGATCACAAAAAACTGTGGAAAATGCTTTAAGAGATGGGAATACCAGACAACCTGACCTGCCTCTTGAGAAACCTATACGCAGATCAGGAAGCAACAGTTAGAACTGGACATGGAACAACAGAGTGGTTCCAAATAGGAAACGGGGTACGTCAAGGCTGTATATTGTCACCCTGCTTGTTTAATTTATATGCAGAGTACCTCATGAGAAACACTGGGCTGGAAGAAGCACAAGCTGGAATCAAGATTGCCGGGAGAAATATCAATAACCTCAGATATGCAGATGACACCACCCTTATGGCAGAAAGTGAAAAAGAACTAAAGAGCTTCTTGATGAAAGTGATGAAAGATGAGAGTGAAAAAGTTGACTTAAAGCTCAACATTCAGAAAACGAAGATCATGGCATCTGGTCCCATCACTTCATGGCAAATAGATGGGGAAACAGTGGAAACAATAGCTGATTTTATTTTGGGGGGCTCCAAAATCATTGCAGATGGTGATCACAGCCATGAAATTAAAAGACACTTACTCCTTGGAAAGAAAGTTATAACCAACCTAGACAGCATATTAAAAAGCAGGGATATTACTTTACCAACAAAGGTCCGTCTAGTCAAGGCTATGGTTTTTTCAGTGGTCATGTATGGATGTGAGAGTTGGACTATAAAGAAATCTGAGCCCCGAATAATTGATGCTTTTGAAATTTGGTGTTGGAGAAGACTCTTGAGAGTCCCTTGGACTTCAAGGAGATCCAACTGGTCCATTCTAAAGGAGATCAGTCCTAGGTGTTCATTGGAAAGACTGATGTTGAAGCTGAAACTCCAATACTTTGGCCACCTGATGAGAAGAGCTGACTCATTGGAAAAGACCCTGATGATGGGAAAGATTGAGGCCAGGAGGAGAACAGGATGACAGAGGATGAGGTGGTTGGATGGCATCACTGACTCAAGGGACATGGGTTTGGGTGGATTACAGGAGTTGGTGATGGACAGTGTGGCCTGGTGTGCTTCAGTTCCTGGGGTCTCAAAGAGTTGGACACGACTGAATGACTGAACTGAACTGAACTGAAGGAGAATGTTCATAGCAATACAAGCCTACCTCAAGAAACAGAAGAGAAATCAAATAAATAACCTAACTCCACACCAAAAGCACCTAGAAAAGGAAGAAATGAAAAACCCCAGTGTTAGTAGAAGGAAAGAAATCACAAAAATTAAGGCAGAAAAAAATGCAAAAGAAGCAAAAGAGACCATAGCAAAAATCAAAAAAGCTAAAAGCTTGTTCTTCAAGAAGATAAATAAAATAGACAAACCATTAGCCAGACTCATCAAGAAACAAAGTGAGAAGAATCAAATCAATAAAATTAGAAATGAAAATGGAGAAATCACAACAGACAACACAGAAACACAAAAGATCATAAGATACTACTATCAGCAACTATATGCCAATAAAATTGACAACTCAGAAGAAATGGACAAATTCTTAGAATAGTAAAACTTTCCAAAACTGAACCAGGAAGAAATAGAAAATCTTAACAGACCCATCAGAAGCACAGAAATCGAAACCATAATCAGAAATCTTCCACAAATAAAAGCCCAGGACCAGATGGCTTCACAGCTGAATTCTATCAAAAATTTCGAGAAGAGCTAACACCTATCCTACTCAAACTCTTCCAGAAAATTGCAGAGGAAGGTAAACTTCCAAACTCATTCTATGAGGCCACCATCACCCTAATACCAAAACCTGACAAAGATGCCATAAAAAAAGAAAACTTCAGGCCAATATCACCGATGAACATAGATGCAAAAATCCTTAACAAAATTATATCAAACAGAATCCAACAACATATTAAAAAGATCATACATCATGACCAAGTGGGCTTTGTCACAGGGATGCAAGTATTCTTCAATATTCGTAAGTCAATCAGTGTAATACACCACATTAACAAATTGAAAGATAAAACCATACAATTATCTCAATAGATGCAAAGAAAGCCTTTAACAAAATTCAACATCCATTTATGATAAAAAAAAAAACCCTCCAGAAAGTAGGCATAGAAGGAGCAAACCTCAACATAATAAAATCCATATATGATAAATGCACAGCAAACATTATCCTCAATGGTGAAAAATTGAAAGCATTTCCACTAAAGTCAGGAACAAGATAAGGATCCCCACTCTCACCACTACTACTCAACATAGTTTTGGAAGTTTTGGCCACAGCAATCAGAGCACAAGAAGAAATAAAAGGAATCCAGATTGGAAAAGAAGAAGTAAAACTCTCACTCTTTGCAGATGATACGATCTTCTACATAGAAAACCCTAAGGACTCCAACAGAAAATTACTAAAGCTAATTAATGAATACAATAAAGTTGCAGGATATAAAATTAACACGCAGAAATCCCTTGCATTCCTGTACACTAACAATGGAAAAACAGAAAGAGAAATTAAGGAATCATTTCCATTCACCATTGCAATGAAAAGAATAAAATACTTAGGAACAAATCTACCTAAAGAAACAAAAGACCTATATATAGAAAACTATAAAACACTGATGAAAGAAATCAAAGATGACACAAATAGACGGAGAAATATACCATGTTCATGGATTGGAAGAATCAATATAGTGAAAATTGGTATACTACCCAAAGCAATCTATAGATTCAATGCAATCTCTATCAAGCTACCAATGATATTCTTCACAGTGCTAGAACAAATAATTTCACAATTTGTATGTAAATACAAAAAACCTCCAATAGCCAAAGCAATCTTGAGAAAGAAGAATGGAACTGGAGAAATCAACCTGCCTGACTTCAGGCTATACTACATAGCAACAGTCATCAAGGCAGTGTGGTACTGGCACAAAGACAGAAACACAGATCAATGGAACAAAATAGAAAGCCCAGAGATAAATCCACACAGCTATGGACACCTTATCTTTGACAAATGAGGCAAGAATATAGAATGGAGAAAAGACAATCTCTTTAACAAGTGGTGCTGGGAAAAGTGGTCAACCACTTGTGAATGAATGAAACTAGACCACTTTCTTGGAGAAGGCAATGGCACCCCACTCCAGACTCTTGCCTGGAAAATCCCATGGACAGAGGAGCCTGGTGGGCTGCCGTCTGTGGGGTTGCACAGAGTCGGACACAACTGAAGTGACTTAGCAGCAGCAGCAGCGGAACACTTTCTAACACCATACACAAAAATAAACTCAAAATGGATTAAAGGTCTAAATGTAAGACCAGAAACCGTACAACTCCTAGAGGAAAACATAGGTAAAACACTCTCTGTAACATAAATCACAGGAGGATCCTCTATCAACCACCACACAGATTAATGGAAATAAAAGCAAAAATAAACAAATGGGACCTAATTAAATGTAAAAGCTTTTGCACAACAAAGGAAACTATAAACAAGGTGAAAAGACAGCCTTCAGAATGGGAGAAAATAATAGCAAATGAAGCAACTGACAAACAGCTAATCTCAAAAATATAGAAGCAGCTCCTGCAGCTCAATTCCAGAAAACTAAGTGACCCAATCAAAAAATGGGCCAAAGAACTAAACACACATTTCTCCAAAGAAGATATACAGATGGCTAACAAACACATGAAAAGATGCTCAACACCACTCATTATCAGAGAAATACAAATCAAAACCACAATGAGGTACCATTTTACACCAGTCAGAATGGTTGCTATCCAAAAGTCTACAAACAATAAATGCTGTAGAGGTTGCGGAAAAAAAGGAACCCACTTACACTGTTGGTGGGAATGCAAACAGGTACAACCACTATGGAGAACATTGTGGAGATTCCTTAAATAACTGGAAATAGAACTGCCATATGACCCAGCAATCCCACTGCTGGGCCTACACACTGAGGAAATCAGAATTGAAAGAGACACATGTATCCCAATGTTCACTGTAGCACTGTTTACAATAGCCATGACATGGAAGCAACCTACATGTCCATGTAGACAAATGGATAAGAAAGTTATGATACATATACACAATAGAATATTACTCAGCTATTAAAAAGAATGCATTTGTATCAATTCTAATGAGGTGGATGAAACTGGAACCTATTATACAGAGTGAAGTTAGTCAGAAAGAAAAACACCAATACAATATGTTAATGCATATATATGGAATTTAGAAGATGGTAATGATGACCCTATATGTGAGACAGCAAAAGAGACACAGATGTAAAGAACAGACTGTTGGACTCTGTGGGAGAAGGTGAGGGTGAGATGATTTGAGAGAATAGCACTTAAACATGTATATTATCATATGTAAAATAGATCACCAGTCCAGGTTCAATGCATGAGGCAAGGTGCTCAGGGCTGGTGCACTGGGATGATACTGAGAGATGGGATGGGGAGGGAGGTGGGAGGCAGGGTCTGAATGGGGAACACATGTACACCCACGGCTGATTCATATGTGGCAAAACACAACAGTATTGTAAAGTTCTTAGCCTCCAATTAAAATACACTCTACTCCTTGCCTTGAGCACCTCCATCTGTGAATACTGTCAGAATACACTTGACAGGCTGATTGCTGAAGGGCTTTGACTGCCAAGACAAAACTGTGAAGAAATAAAAAGTCTGAACCAACAAATAAAGCATAAGGCAAATAAATCAGTAACCATGAACTTCCCAAAAATAGCAGCACAAAAAGCAGACAAAAGCAACGAACTTATGATTTTACTGTGAATCCTACCAAAATTTAAAGAATTAAAAATTTTTCTCAAAGTCCACCAAATGATTTAAGAGGTGGGAACACTCCCAAATTCATTTTCTGAGGACACTCTTACCTTGCTGTCAAAACCAGAAAAGACCGTACAAGAAAAGAAAATGACAAACTGATACTCCTAATTAACATAGATGCATAAACTATCAATAAGAGAGAAATATACATCGTGATCAAGTGAGATTTATTTCTAGAATATAAGGGTGGTTCCCTATGTGCAAAGAAATAAACATGATACACACACAACACTGATAGAACTAAAGATAAAGTAAATAAAAATTCAACTTTGTATTCAACTTCCTTTTATGATACAGTCTCAACAAATTTAGAACAGATGGATCATTCCTCAAAATGATGTGACAAGTCACAGTTATCATACTCAACAGCGACAGTTTCAAAGTTTTCTCTCTATGATAAGGGACAAGACAAGGGTGTCACTCTCACGTTTGCAATTCAACATAGCACTAAAAGTTTTACCTAAATCAGTTAGACACGAAAAAGAAATAAAAATCATCTAAAATCAAAAGGAAGAAAATTGTCTCTGTTTGAATATAAATCCCTAAAGACTTCACCAAAAGTTGTTAGAAACAATGGACAAAATAGCTGTTTCAGTATACCACATCAACATACATTAATATAAAATCAACATACAAAAATGTTCCTTTATACACTAATAGTAAGCCATCAAAAAAGAAGTTAAAACAACATTATAATAGCATCAAAATTACAAATGCCTAAGAGTAAACTTAACCAAGGAAGTGAAAGACACACAAAACTATGAGATACTGATGAGAGAAATTGAACCAAGACACAAATAAATTGAAAGATTTTCTTTATTTGTGGATCCAAAGATTTAGTATTTTCAGACTGTCCTTACTTCTCAAATCCATCTAAAGTTTCTATGAAATCACTAACAAAATTCTAATGGCATTAACTGAAGAAATATATTTTAAAATCCTAAAGCTTTTATGGAATCATAAAAGATCCCAAATAGCCAAAACAATCTCATAAAAGAAGAAAGTTGGAGGCATCATACTTCATGATTTCAAATTTCATTATAAAACTATAGTAATGGCAAAACTAATACAATTATGTAAAGTTTAAAAATAAAATAAAATTTAAAAAAATAAATAAATAAAAATAAACCTGTATACTACTAGCATAAAAATGGCCATAACTGAATAGAATTGAGAGCCTGAAAATAAACCCTTTTATACGCCATCTACTATTATTTAACAGAGCCCAGAAAATTCAATTAAGAAAGAACAGTGTCTTCAAAAAATGTGCTAATAAAACTGGATAATAAAGAGAACAAAATGGATCCCTATCCTGCACAAATAAAAATTTAACTTGAAATGGATTAAAAACTTAAACATAAAAACTAAAATTGTAAAGTTCCTAGAATAAAGTACAAGGAACACCTCCCTGACATTGGTATTGTCAATGATTTCTTTGGACGTGACACCAAAAATACAAGGAACCAAAATAAAAATTTTTTAATGGGAAAATACTAAACTAAAAATCTTTGCAGTAAAATAGTCAACAAAATGAGGAGGCAACTGATTGTTGTTGTTATTCAGTCACTCAGTCGTGTCTGACTCTTTGCGACCCCATGGACTGTAGCACGCCAGGATTCCCTGTCCTTCACCATCTCCCAGAGCTTGCTCAAACTCATGTCCACTGAACTGGTGATACCATCCAACCATCTCGTCCTCTGTCATCCCCTTCTCCCCTTGCCTCAATCTTTCCCAGCATCGGGTTTTTTCTGATGAGTCAGCTCTTCTCATCAGGTGGCCAAAGTGTTGGAGGAAACTGATGGAATGAAAGAAAATATTTCAAACCCTATATCTAAATATGTTCTAAATATATAAGGAACTCCTACAACTCAATAGCAAAACTCAAATAATCCAATTAGAAAACAGGCAAAAAACTTAATAGAAATTTATTCTTTAAAAAAAGACATACAAACAGCCAACAAGTACATGAAAAGATGTTCAACATGTCTAACCATTAGGGAAGTCAACATCTAAATCACAAAGAAATATTGTCTTACATCATTTAGAGTTGCTATTACAGAAAAGATGAGATAAATAATGTGGCTGAAGATGTGTGGAAAAGTGAACCCTTGTGCACTATTGATGAGGATGTAAATTGTCACAGCCACTATGTGAAATAGTATGAAGTTCCTGAAAAAATTAAACATACAACTACCATCTGATCCTGGATCTTTGGAATTAACTGAAGTAGAGGAACAGGGCATTAGCTGAAGATAGATATACAATGAAGTGAAGACACTTCTTTTTAAAATGGGGCTTATTTGACTTTTTATACTAATGAAAAAAATCCAGAGCAAAGAATGCTTGAAAATATTTTCTTGAAAAGAAATTTATGAGATATACCTCTCATGGTATCATCTAGAATGTGTATTCACATGAAATAAAATTATATGTGAAAAGAGATGTGTTAACAAGTTTTACTTTGCAATTCACTTATGAAGCTGAATGTGTCATCAGGTTTGTTAGACATATACCATCTGTATCATAATTATCTGTGGGAGTTCTTTACTTTTTGAGGGCTCAGTGTTTCTATTCCCTTTTTGTTTGTACTTATTCAAACAAATTGGAGATTTTGTTTTCACCAGCTAGCTGTTTTCCATGTGTTCATTTATATACATATAAATTTACTAGGGAGAAAGTAAAAATGTATACATTTTGTGTGGTTACTTCTATCTAGTCATTCATAATGTGTTTCCCCTTTTTTGACAGAAAGAAAAGAGCTGTCACTTTATTGTTATTCACTTGAGAATCTGTACTTCAAACAAAATACAAAGTGGAGGTTCTTCTGCATGCTTTGTTCTAATATATCACCCTTTATGCCTACGTACAACTAGATTTCAAATCTCGCTTACTCTTCTTTCTTTCTTTTGTTCTTTATGAATAGATCTGTTTCTGAAACTTGTGTCACCTTTGTCCATCAGCTGCAAGGCATTCTCTTTTACACTTGATTGAAGATTATCTTCCAAAACATCTTTAAATCCATATATCTTTATATAAGATAAAATTATAACTTTTAGATACGTTATATCCTCTTTCAGAAGGCTCTTGTTACGTTCATTTATTCCCAAGGCTTTGGCAACATAATCGTGAATTAATCACTTATATCACGGTCACTTAATGACAAACATTTAATATTTATATAAATTAGTTTAATATTCTTCTATATACTTTGTTTCCTACAGTTATTTTAGAGCCACTGGAGATCAAACCAGTCAACCCTAAAGGAAATCAACCCTGAATATTCACTGGAAGGACTGGTGCTGAAGCTCCAATATTGTGGCCACCTGATGTGAAGAACTGACTCATTGAAAAAGATCCTGATGTTGGGAAAGATTGAGGGCAAGAGGAGAAGGGGATGACAGAGGATGAGATGGTTGGGTGGCATCATCGACTCAATGGACATGAGTTTGAGCAAGTTCCAGGAGATAGTGAAGGGCAGGGAAGCCTGGAATGCTGCAGTCCATGGTGTTGCAGACAGTCAGACATGACTGAGCCACTGAAAAACAATTCAGACATTGCCAATATCCCCAGAGGACAAATCATTTCTGGTTGATGACCAGTGCCTCAGAGTTTGAGAGTTAGAAGCATCCTGATGGCATTTTCAATCAAGACTCCACTCCTTACTTGGTTTATACTGGACAGAGTATTAAATCCCTCTAAGATACATTTGAACTGTGGTGTTGGAGAAGACTCTTGAGAGTCCCTTGGACTGCAAGGAGATCCAACCAGTCCATTCTGAAGGAGATCAGCCCTGGGATTTCTTTGGAAGGAATGATGCTAAAGCTGAAACTCCAGTACTTTGGCCACCTCATGCAAAGAGTTGACTCATGGGAAAAAACTCTGATGCTGGGAGGGATTGGGGGCAGGAGGAGAAGGGGATGACAGAGGATGAGATGGCTGGATGGCATCACCGACTCAATGGACATGAGTCTGAGTGAACTCCGGGAGTTGGTGATGGACAGGGAGGCCTGGCATGCTGCGATTCATGGGGTCACAAAGAGCTGGACACAACTGAGCGACTGATCTGATCTGATCTGAAGATACATTTCTACAATGGAAAATAGAGTTTATAAAAGTATTACTTCATAGATTGAAATTTCATTAAAAAATTAAGTCAAATCTCTTTGTTATGCTAAACTAGGTTACGGTGCTTAGAATCTAAGTGTACCTCCTACTGTAACTACTAAGTATTTTATAATAAGAACTAATGATATCTGTGAACTTGTGGCATAAGTTTGAAATTCTTAATTGTTTTTTAAAATATTATCCTGAAGCCAATGAATTTGGTGCCCCAGTTTGTTTTGTTTTTTATTTAAAGACACAGTATTACCCTCTTTTCTTAGGAGGAGAATAATTATTGTCTTGAGATACTGATTTGACCCCTCAAGTCAATGCTTTGAGGATCCAAAGTGTTAGTTAAGGCAAATTCTTCAGTATTAGACTTTTGAGAAAATTCGAAATCAGTATTGTGATGAAGTGCTAGAAGCTCTTGAAGACAGGAGTGTTAATGTAGGAGGAGTAACAAGACCTGAATTACCTGGCTTATCTACATAGTCTCCTAGGAGCAGGAAATCAGCTGGAAACTTTCCTTTTTGTCAGAGCAGTGTCCCAGAGGGAAATCATGTTCTTCCAGTCTAGAGTAACAAAAAGGAAACATTCTTAATGAGCAGATAAAGGGAGCAGCAGTCCTTGGGCATGTGCAACCTTAGTCTGCACAGAACACAGTTGTTTAGACTCTTAAATCTTCCTTGGAGACCAGGGCTTGCCCCCTTCCTGCTGCTTTGTCTGGATATAGAGCTTCAGTCTCCATCATCAGTCATCCAGAGAGGAATTTAGACTTCCACCCAGTGATCTTCTTTTTTTTTTTTTTTTGCGCGCCCCGCCGCGCAGCCCCGCTCGCGCCGCCGCTCCTGCCGCTCCGCCGCCGCCGAGCCAACTGTCCCGGCCGCGGCCCTGACGTCAGGTCAGCGCCCCATCTGACCCAGTGATCTTCTTCTCAGAGTTCCCATCAAGGTGAGCCTGAGATTTCAGTAGATACTGCAGGAAAAGATCAAAGAGAATAGAAGCCTAGAAAGTGACCTGAGGTCACCCAAGGGCCATTGCAGCCTAATTCTGAGCCCAAAGATCACTGTAGCTATTTGCTAGCTTGCTTAATAAATTAATGTATTTATTTATAATGCCAAAGGAGAAGGGAACTTGATCTCAGCAAAGCAATTGTCATTTGTGATACTTAAATGACAGTAGAGTATAAGCCCAAGGATCTTTTTAATAAGGGGTAAATAGTAAATAGTAATATATTGAATAGTAAAATATTGATCTGGCAAGATACACAGTGAAATGATGGCATTTCTTTTATTTTTAAAATGGAGCATAATTGACTTTGTTTCCACATTGATGAGAAAGATCCAGACCAGGGAAAGTTTGCAAATACATACTTGCAGTAGCCGTAAATGAGACATACATTTCACAGTATCTTCCCTCATTCTGGGTATTCACATAGAAAAAAAAAATTAATAGGTTAAAAATTATATGCAAATAAACATTACTTTATAATTATTTCATTCCCTATGAGATAATATATTTTCATGGGTTAGTTAACCACTTACATTCTCTATTGCAAATAGTCTGAGTCCTTTGTTTTAACAAAGTGGGTCAGAGCATTTTTATTCCTCATTTTGACTGTTTTCTTTCAAAAGAGAAATTGCTATTTTTGTTACCAACTAGACAATGACACTCAGAGAAGGCAATGGCACCCCACTCCAGTACTCTTGCCTGGAAAATCCCATGGATGGAAGAACCTGATAGGCTGCAGTCCATGAGGTCTCTAAGAGTCAGACAAGACTGAGCGACTTCACTTTCACTTTTCACTTTCATGCATTGGAGAAGGAAATGGCAACCCACTCCAGTGTTCTTGCCTGGAGAATCCCAGGGACGGGGGAGTCTGGTGGGCTGCCGTCTATGGGGTCCCACGGAGTCGGACACGACTGAAGCAACTTAGCAGCAGCAGCAGACAATGACACTTAGTTCTTTTATGTATGTGTAGACATACATGTAGTGAATGTATGATAATTTATAAATTGTGGAGTTGAGCCTATTAGTTTTATTGTTTCTCTCTATTGCTTTTTTCTTTTTTTTTTACTAAAATGGCTTTCATTCCAGTAATTTTCACTTGTGAATCTTTGTTTTAAATGAAAATGACAATGAAAAGTGAAAGTTCTCCTGCATCCCTTAAGGATAATAAATCACTCTTTATATATATTGCTGACTATTTTTCACATTCCTTTATTCCTTACTGTTCTGTTTGGCATTTTGGGATTAGATGTATTTCTAAAACTCACATCCCCTTAGGCATTTGAAGATATTCAACAAAAAAAAGACCTATTTTTTTTTACCATAAGACTAGAAACAACCTATATCTCAATAAACATGTTTAAACTCATAAAGCTTTAGATAAGATGAAATTATAACACAGATACTACCTCCCACTTCAAAAGGTTTTGTTATATTATTTTATGTCCAAGTCTCTGATAATTTAGTCTTCGATTAGTGACCTATACTGATGTTATTAAATTATTACTGTTTTATATTTTTATATGTTAGATGTAGATTTTCATTAAATTTTGTTATAAACAGTTGTTTTGAAACCACTATATTTAACCTAATTCATTCTTACTGACAGTTTTTTCATAAGTTGTGATTGTGTCATTGCTAAGTCATGTCTGACTCTTTGCAACCCCATGGACTGTAGCCTGCAATGCTCCTCTGTCCATAGGTTTCTCCAGGCAAGAATACTGGAGTGGAATGCCATGCCCTCCTCCAGGGGATCTTTCTGACCCAGGGATTTAACCTGTATCTCCCTCAGTTTCCTGAATGACAGGCAGATTCTTTACTGCTGAGGGTTATTACTTTCACTTAAAATTTGTTTCTATATCATGCACACATGCCTATTCATATGCTTTTCTAAAAATGCATGAATAGAATCCTATGTACATCGTAGATACTCCTTTTGTTTATTTCATTCTTTCAGTGGCTGTGTAATATGCCACAATGGTGGCAGAAACCAACATGACATTGTAAAGCAATTACCCTTCAATTAAAAATAAATTTTAAAATATCCCTGGGTGGGAGGAAAAGGCAACTAGATCTCATGTCTGCTTCTACATTCAGCTATTGGGATGCCACATGTCATGTGCCTGTAGAACCCTCTGTTGGACCCTCATGATGGAACCAGAGTGAAAACAATCTTAGTATTGCTATGAAAACAGTTTTGATGTCACAGAACTCCTTTGTAAAGTTCTCAGAGACTCTTTGAGAACCATTGTTTTGTGTTATCAGTAGATAAGTAGAACCACAAACTATATAAAATCCTCTCATTGTTTAAAAAAAAATGGTATGATGGGACTCTGCTGCTCATAATTTTGAAGATCCTTCATATTCTTTGTTATTCTGCTGCTGTTATAACAAGGCTATAAAAATACTGTGAGATTGTGAAGTTCAAATTGTAGTTCTAACCAGGAGTGATTTTTCTCCCAGGAGACATTGAGCAATGTGTGGGAAAATGTCTGTCTGTCACACAGAAAAGGAGTGGATGGAAACCAGGGAAGCTCTAGACATCCTACAAGGCACAGGACAGACCCCACCACAGAGACCAACCTGCCCTAGAAGGTCAATAGTGCTGAGACTGAGAAACCCCCAGTTAAAGAACTTCTGTACTATTAATAGCTATACCTTTCTTCAGCCTGCTTCCCCAAACTTGGAACATTTTACATTTGTCAGAAGCATTAGTGAACTCCTTTACTACCTGTTTAAAAGTCCCAATCCCAATCAATGTGACAGCTCTTTAACATTTTTTTTGTGAAAGAGGTATTTATTGTTTTCCAACTATTCCTGACTTTGATCAAAGACTCATATATTTGATCACCATTTTGACTTGCCTATATTATTTTATGCCCATATGCCTTATGCCTATTATTCTAACACTGTCAACTTTTCAAATGATTTATTTTTTAATTACAGTTTCTCAACTGACTTTTGAACAGTGATTTGGCTATTAAAATGTTTTACATTGTATTTAGTTAAATGTATCTTATCTTCTTACTTCTGAGTTTCTTTCCTTAGTTAAGATAGTCGGCCCTCTTGCTATATTTAAAATGGATAACCAACAAGGGCCTACTGTATAGCCCAGGGAACTCTGCTCAACGTTATGTGGCAGCCTCAATGGGAGTGACATTTGGGAGAGAATGCATACCTGTGTACATATGGCTGAATTCCTTTGTTGTCCACCTGAAACTCTCACAACATTTTAATAGGCTATACACTAATATAAAATACAAAGTTTAAAAGGAAAAAAATAAGATAGTTGGCCTTCCTGTAGATTTTATGTGTGGTTTTCTAAATGTTCACCTGAGGGTATTGCTTACTCTTACAGTGAATATATAATCCCTCTGATTCATTGCAGTAGGACCAAAGCTGGGAATCAACTTAATTTTCTTCCAATTAGATATCTATTCTGCCAGATTTCATTCAACAATCCAACCTTTTCAAACCTATTGAAATATGACCTTGACATACTAAATACCCTTACATACTGAGACCTAATTTATTGATTCATTCAACAAATAATAATTAAGCACCTGCTAAGTGCCAAAATTTCTAGGAATATTATATATCATATTCTTTTATGTCTATGTGATTTTCAACTTAATTATCAGTCCATGTTGAAGTCATCAAATTATTTTATGTCTCATTGCAGTAAGCTTTTGATGCATCTTTCAATTATGTTGAATATAGTTCCTTTGAAACTACTGTGTATAACCTGGTTCATCCTCTCTGTCATTCTTTTTACTTTATATAACTTCACATTTATTTAAATTTGTAGGTGCACATATTTTTGCATGGCTTCCCCAGTGGCTCAGTGGTAAAGAATCTGTCTGCAGTGTAGGAGACATGAGAGACACGGGTTCAATCCCTGGGTTGGGAGATCCCCTGGAGAAGGAAATGGCAACCCACTTCAGTAAACTTGCCAGAAAAATCCCATGGACAGAAGAGCCCAGTGGGCTTCAGTCCATAGCGTCGCAAAGAGTCAGACTGGGCAGTTGAACACAGCACATATATTTGCATACGTTTGAAAATAGGAAAGTGAACAAAACAGGTGAAATCCTGCTTGCTTGGATCTTGCATTATAATGAGAAGTTGGAGTACAATGGAAAAAAGTATCTGTCACAGTGTGCTCAGGCTTAAATCATATAAAGTTATTCAGCTATTGAAAGGATGGGATTGTCATGGTATGTATAGAATTTTACAGGCTATTGTCTAGGAGGTCCTTGCATGTCTTTGCATGTTGGATAAAGACTGATATTAAAGTATGCCCACTGGACTTATCAGGATGAGATCAAAACCCACAGTAGAAGAAAAACAAAGGAAAGATACCACATGAGAAAACTGAGAAAGGGGCTTCCCTAATCTTCTATTCAATTACATAGAAAACAACGGGTCAAATACAGGACAGTCACAGGAAAAACAAGTCTCCTTCTGTTTGATATTAACAACAGTCAAAGCATATTTTATTTTGTATATTTCCTTTTGTGAATTATTATTTTATTTTCTCTGATCAGTTTTCACTAGGGGCATTCATCTTTTGTTTGTGTTTTGTTTTGTGTTTATGTTATTTTTTAAATTTATTTTGGGGCATTCAATCTTTAAAGTGTTTCACATCATATATTTATTACCACTTTTATCTTTTAAGCAATTTTATTATTATTATTTTTGCTTGGCATCAAATGGGGTTAATTAGGCTGCCAAAAACCAAAGAAGCTTTATCTGTCTCAAAGTCTCTCAGGGATCACCTGAGTTTATTAGATATTTTCTTTCTCGAGTCCTTTTCAGTCCTCTTTCTGTATGTTTATGGACAGATTGTTCATGTTTATTTAATTACAAAGCAGAAAAATGGACATACCAATATGGAGCCCAAGTCTATTTGTCCATGGGAGTCTTAAGAATTTCTGGGTACCATTTCTAAATTCTCTAGAGAAAAGATATTTGATCTGGACAGCTAGAGTTGTATCTACTCGGAGCCTAAACAGTGAAACAGTGTGAGACGGAATGAAGGAACATGGAAATAACATTGATTAGGAGGCCTGGGAATGTTGTGTGAGTGTGTGTGTGTGTGTGTGTGTGTGTGTGTGTGTGTGTGCATGCTTTGTGAACTGAGAGCAGTGCTCAGAGTAGGGGTACCTGGAATGGTGTATTCCAAAGTAACTCATAATACAGAGACCATAACTCATTCAAGAAAGTGCTAAGGAAGCGATCATTTTCAATTCATCAGATGCCTTTACAATGAGATTAATAAAGTGTAAGATTTACATTCATAGTGTGGACAATGGGCTCCCTGTGTCTTAAAGCCTGAGCAGCAGCAGACAGGTTTCCTCCCTCCTCAACATCCTCTAATATCATCCCTCATCACTCTGTGGCTTATTCTTTTCCCGCCACACACTGGCTCATTCTGGGCCCTGAGCTTCTGAAGCACACTTCTTCCCCAGGGCCTTTGCACTGGCTGTTCCTTCTGCCAGGCACATATTCCTCAGATAACTTTCTCTCTCTCTCTCTCTCTCTCTCTCTCTCTCTCTCTCTCTCTCTCGTTCTTCTTTAAGGTGTCTGTTAAAGTGCTACCTTATTTGCATGTCTTGGTTGAAGTCCCAATAAAAATAACACATTCTATCCACTCTTTCCTTTATATATGCTTTCTTTTTCTTCATTGCATCTGAGCTATTAAACATGTTGCATTGTTATTATTTTTGTTTGATTATATTTTCTCACTGCCATAAGTCTTTAGATTGTAAAGACTTATTTTTAAACATCCCTATGCTCTGGCTATGCCTGAAGAATTGTCTGTAGTCAATATATATTCCTCAAATGCATGAAAGATATTCTCAAAAACAGTAGTATACACTATGCTTGAATATCAGGCTGACAGTGGGAAAGGAATTCTATAAAAATGGAATAAGGATCCCCTTAATGAGGACCAGGCAAGCCACCAAATACAGAAATTAATATATTGGCTCTACAATATAAACATAGCATTAATTCTAGGTTCTTAAGTCGGTTATTAATTCTAAATTATCAAGTTGCTTATGTGAAAATTAATCTTTTTAAATTTTTCTGGTAGTCACCTCCAGCACATGGAACCACAGAATGATACACGAATTTCAGAAATTTTTCTTCTGGGATTCTCAGATGCACCAGCACTTCAGCCCCTCATATTTGGGCTTTTCCTCTCCATGTACTTGATCTCTGTATTTGGGAACCTGCTCATCATCCTGGCTGTCAACTCAGACTCCCACCTCCACACCCCCATGTACTTCTTCCTCTCCAACCTGTCCTTTGTAGACATCTGTTTCACCTCCACCACCATCCCAAAGATGCTGTGGAACATCCAGACACAGAGCAAAGTTATAACTTATGAAGGCTGCATCACACAGATGTATTTTTTTGTACTCTTTGCAGTGTTGGATGACTTACTCCTGACTGTGATGGCCTATGATCGCTTCGTGGCCATCTGTCACCCCCTGCACTACACGGTCATCATGAATCCCTGGCTCTGTGGAGTGCTGGTGCTGGTGTCCTGGATCATGGGTGTCCTGAATTCTTTGCTACAAAGTTTAATAGTTTTGGATCTGACCTTCTGTGAAGACTTAGAAATCCCCCAATTTTTCTGTGAACTCAATCAGGTCATCCAACTTGCATGTTCTGACACCTTTCTTAACAACATGATGATATATTTTACATCACTGCTTCTGGCCATTGGTCCCCTGGCTGGAATCCTTTACTCTTACTATAAGATAATTTCCTCCATATATAGAATTGGATCAACTCAGGAGAAGTATAAGGCATTTTCTACCTGTGCATCTCACCTCTTGGTTGTTTCCTTATTTTATTGTACAAGCCTTGGAGTGTACCTTGGCTCTGCTGGTACCCACAGCTCCCACTCAAGTGCAACAGCCTCAGTGATGTACACTGTGGTCACACCCATGTTGAACCCTTTCGTCTACAGTCTGCGGAATAAAGACATAAAGAGAGCTCTGAAAGCATTTATAGGACAGCAGCTCTAACCAGGATGGCTTTCCTGCATCTCAAGAAGTGCCCTTGATTGCAGGACAAAGAGCAACTGAGCCAGGAACTGCTTTTCCTTGATCCATTGTGGAAATAAACCTTGTTCCTTCTATTGATTTCCATGAGTGTCCATTTCTTTGTCTCCACCTCTTTATACAATTTAAGTAACTCACTTTGCAATTCACTTCCTGAGTCTGATAAAGTTTTCCCATTTATCTTTTGTCCCACGACACAAAATGTTTCCCAAGTTTTGATCTGAAATATTTGGATATTTTTATTTCATTCATAGAACAACAAGGATTTCTTAAGAATAATTTCTTCTCAAATGATATATACTATCCCAAGTAACTTTCATCTTATTTTCCTGAAAAGATAGTCATGTTACATAAAAGAAAAAAAGTAAATTGTTTACCTACGAATTAAGGGTTAATTTACTGCAGATGGTGACTGCAGCCATGAAATTAAAAGACGCTTGCTCCTTGGAAGGAAGGTTGTGACCAACCTAGATAGCATATTCAAAAGCAGAGACATTACTTTGCCAACAAAGGTCCGTCTGGTCAAGGCTATGGTTTTTCCTGAGGTCATGTATGGATGTGAGAGTTGGACTGTGAAGAAGGCTGAGCGCCGAAGAATTGATGCCTTTGAACTGTGGTGTTGGAGAAGACTCTTGAGAGTCCCTTGGACAGCAAGGAGATCCAGCCAGTCCATTCTGAGGATCAGCCCTGGGATTTCTTTGGAAGGAATGATGCTAAAGCTGAAGCTCCAGTACTTTGGCCACCTCATGCAAAGAATTGACTCATTGGAAAAGACTCTGATGCTGGGAGGGATTGGGGGCAGGAGGAGAAGGGGACGACAGAGGATGAGATGGCATCACTGACTCGATGGATGTGAGTCTGGGTGAATTCCGGAAGTTGGTGATAGACAGGGAGGCCTGGTGTGCTGCGATTTATGGGGTCGCAAAGAGTCGGACACGACTGAGTGACTGAACTGAACTGAACTGAAGGGTTAATTTATCTCCCTCATAAAAGAAGAACATGAACAATGTCTCAGGGTTCATTCTACCTCTCTGTTCCTGCATGTGTAACGTATAGTTTTCCAAGATATGTCAGCTCCAAGAGTCTCATCGTCTTATGCAAATTCCAGATAGAAAGAGAAAAGGCTGCTACTGAGCATTTCAATATTCCCACCCAATACCTTAACATATTGTCCATGACTGTCCATGATTGAAAAGGATGTGGAAAATATGGTATCTTTGCTGGGCATCTGACTGCTTCCAGATATAATCAGGCTCTGTCAAAAGGGAAGAGGGGAACGGAAAAGTTACATAACCAATCTATAATGAGCAATCACAAGATTGACAGTATCCAGAACATTAAAACAAACAATTGCTTGATACAAGCAGGAAGATCTTGTTCAAAAGGACATTGATCTTCCTAATTCTCATAAAACAGCACATTGTGTGATGAAGAAAGCACTGTCTCCAGCCAATTCCTTCAAGGAACTGAAAAACATTGTAAGGTTTTTGAATATTTCTTAACATAGGCTAGAGACATGACACATGATAATCCACACCCTGTAGTAAAACTGAGGCAGTGATGTTGTATAATGGCTTGGGTATTGAGGTATTTGGGGAAAATTCAGCAGCCAACCTTGACGAGAGTGAAAGGGCAAATCCCATCTGAGTGACAAGAGCTTTCAGAATCCTGAGTAAACACTTGGTGCACTGCCTTAGACAACAATTTCCTTTATTAACATTAATTTAGTGGCTCCAGTTAACACATATGCATCTGATTCAGGGCTTTCCTGGTGGCTCCGACAGTAAAGAATCTGCCTGCAGTGTGGGAGGCCAGGGTTTAATCTCTGGGCTGGGAAGATCCCCTGGAGAAGGACATGGCAACCCACTCCAGTATTCTTGCCTGAAGAATCCCCATGGACAGAGGAAGCTGATGGGCTACAGTCTATGGGGTCAGAAAGAGTCAGACACAACTGAGCAACTAAGCGCAGTATATCTGATTCAATCGTAAAATATGATGCTGTCAAAGTACTGCACTAAATATGCCAGTAAATTTGGAAAACTCAACAGTGTCCACAGGATTGGAAAAGGTCAGTTTGCATTCCGATCCCGAAGAAGGGCAATGCCAAAAATGTTCAAACTGCTGCTGCTAAGTTGCTTCAGTCGTGTCTGACTCTGTGCGACCCCATAGATGGCAGCCCATCAGGCTCCCCCGTCCCTGGGATCCTCCAGGCAAGAACACTGGAGTGAGTTGCCATTTCCTTCTCCAATGCATAAAAGTGAAAAGTGATTTTGTAATAGAGCCTGAAGTCAGATAGGTTGATTCCTCCAGTTCCATTCTTCTTTCTCAAGACAGCTTTGGCTATTCGAGGTTTTTTGTATTTCCATACAAATTGTGAAATTATTTGTTCTAGCTCTGTGAAGAACACCGTTGGTAGCTTGATAGGGGTTGCATTGAATCCATAAATTGCTTTGGGTAGTTTACTCATTTTCACTATATTGATTCTTCCAATCCATGAACATGGTATATTTCTCCATCTATTAGTGTCCTCTTCGATTTCTTTCACCAGTGTATTATAGTTTTCTATATATAGGTCTTTAGTTTCTTTAGGTAGATATATTCCTAAGTATTTTATTCTTTCCATTGCAATGGTGAATGGAATTGTTTCCTTAATTTCTCTTTCAGTTTTCTCATTATTAGTGTATAGGAATGCAAGGGATTTCTCTGTGTTGATTTTATATCCTGCAACTTTACTATAATCATTGATTAGTTCTAGTAATTTTCTGGTGGAGTCTTTAGGGTTTTCTATGTAGAGGATCATGTCATCTGCAAACAGTGAGACTTTTAGTTCTTCTTTTCCAATTGAACAAAATAGAAAGCCCAGAGATAAATCCACACACATATGGACACCTTATCTTTGACAAAGGAGGCAAGAATATACAATGGAGAAAAGACAGTCTCTTTAACAAGTGGTGCTGGGAAAACTGGTCAACCACTTGTAAAAGAATGAAACTAGAACACTTTCTAACACCATACACAAAAATAAACTCAAAATGGATTAAAGATCTCAACGTAAGACCAGAAACTATAAAACTCCTAGAGGAGAACATAGTCAAAACACTCTCCAACATACATCACAGCAGGATCCTCTATGACCCACCTCCCAGAATATTGGAAATAAAAGCAAAAATAAACAAATGTGACCTAATTAAACTTAAAAGCTTCTGCACAACAAAGGAAACTATTAGCAAGGTGAAAAGACAGCCTTCAGAATCGGAGAAAATAATAACAAATGAAGCAATGGACAAACAACTAATCTCAAAAATATACAAGCAACTCCTACAGCTCAACTCCAGAAAAATAAAGGACCCAATCAAAAAAAGGGCCAAAGAACTAAATAGACATTTCTCCAAAGAAGACATGCAGATGGCTAACAAACACATGAAAAGATGCTCAACATCACTCATTATCAGAGAAATGCAAATCAAAACCACTATGAGGTATCATTTCACAGCAGTCAGAAGGGCTGCGATCCTTAAGTCTACAAGCAATAAATGCTGGAGAGGGTGTGGAGAAAAGGGAACTCTCTTACACTGTTGGTGGGAATGCAAACTAGTATCCATGATGGAGAACAGTGTGGAGATTCCTTAAAAAACTGGAAATAGAACTGCCTTATGATCCAGCAATCCCACTGCTGGGCATACACACTGAGGAAACCAGAAGGGAAAGAGCCACGTGTACTCCAATGTTCATCGCAGCACTGTTTATAATAGCCAGGACATGGAAGCAACCTAGATGCCCATCAGCAGATGAATGGATAAGAAAGCTGTGGTACATATACACAATGGAGTATTACTCAGCCATTAAAAAGAATACATTTGAATCAGTTCTAATGAGATGGATGAAACTGGAGCCTATTATACAGAGTGAAGTAAGCCAGAAAGAAAAACACCAATACAGTATACTAACGCATATATATGGAATTTAGAAAGATGGTAACAATAACCCTGTGTATGAGACAGCAAAAGAGACACTGATGTATAGATCAGTCTTATGGACTCTGTGGGAGAGGGAGAGGGTGGGGAGATTTGGGAGAATAGCATTGAAACATGTATAATATGTATGAAACGAGTCGCCAGTCCAGGTTTGATGCACGATACTGGATTCCTGGGGCTGGTGCATTGGGACGACCCAGAGGGATGGTATGGGGAGGGAAGAGGGAGGAGGGTTCAGGGTGGGGAACACAGGTATACCTGTGGCGGATTCATTTCGATATTTGGCAAAACTAACACAATATTGTAAAGGTTACAAATAAAATAAAATTAAAAAAAAAAAAGAAAAGTGAAAGTGAAGTCATTCAGTCGTGTCCGACTCCTAGTGAGCCCATGGACTGCAGCCCACCAGGCTCCTCTTCGTCTGTCCATGGGATTTTCCAGGCAAGAGTATTGGAGTAGGTTGCCATTGCCTTCTCCAATGTTCAAACTACCACACAATTAAACTCATTTCACATGTTAGCAAGGAAACGCTCAAAATTCTTCAAGCTAGGCTTCAACAGTACCTGAAACAAGAACTTCCAGATGTACCAGCTGGATTTAGAAAAGGCAGAGGAACCAGAGATGAAATTGCAAACATCTATTAGATCATAGAAATATCAAGGGAATTCCAGAAAAACATCTACTTCTGCTTCATTGACTATGCTAAAGCCTTTGACTGTGTTGATCACAAAGCATTATGTAGAAAGTATATCTACCAAAACAAACTTCAACTTGTTTATCTGGGAATGTCTTAATTTCTCCTTCTTTAAAAAATAATTTGAGTTGAAATTCACATAACATAAAATTAACCATTTTAAGACAAACAGTTCAGTATCATTTAGAGCATTCAGAGTATTGTACAACTACCACCTCAATCTAGTTTTAAAATATTTTCATCATGTCAACATAAAACCATTTATACATTATAAGAACAGTTGCTCCCCATTATTTCCTTTTCTAGTCCCTGAAAAAGTGTTCCATGTATGACTCTATGTATCTACATATTATATGCAGTTTATATACAAGGAATCATACAATACACAGTCTTTGTATTGAATATCCTTCACTTTCATAATATTTTGCCTTTTCATGCAAGTTGTATCATGGCTTAATGTGTTAATAGATAATATCCTTCATTTTTGAAGGGTAGTTTTGCTGGATACAGTTTTGCTGGTTAAGAGCTTTTCCCCTAGAACTTTAAATCTAAGTCTCACACTTCCCATTAGAAATCAACTGTTAATCTTACTAATATACTTCTTCTGTGAGAAGTCACTTCTCTTTTGCTGCTTTCAAGGTCCTCTCTGTCTTTCTCTTTTGTCAATTTGATTACAATACGTCTCAGAATAGACCTCTTTAAGTTTATCCTGCTTGGAATATTTTGAGCTTCCTGAACACATAGATTCATGCCTTTCATCAACTTTGGGAACTTTTCAGTCATTATTTTTTAAAACATTTGTTCTGCCACTTTCCCTCAACTACTCTTCTGGGACTCCCTTTATACACAAATTCTTGCATCCTCCTGGTTTCTTTTAATTCTTTGTACATGGCTCTCTTTAGCTCTCAGAGTACATTTAAGACAGTTTATATTAAGTCTTTTTCTGACAAGCCCAGAGTCCCAAATTCAGATTCTACTATATGATTTGTTCTTGTGAAAGAGTCATACTTTCTCATTTCTATGCATTATTCATATTTATCCTCCTTATTGCTGAAAACTAAATATTGTGAATATTAAATTGTCACAATTTCAGAAATCAGATATGTACCTCCTCCTTGAGATACACTGCTGTTTTATTGTAGACTGTATTTGTTTGTTTGCTTAATGATTTTTATAAACTAAATTTTATAGACTATATTTTTTGCTATATGGGATCACTAAAGTCTCTGTTCTGTTATCTTAATGATCAGCTAATGATAGATTTCCTAAATTCTGGATCCAAATAAACTTTCTCAAACTTTATTGTTTGGATGTGTGTGTGTGTGTGTGTGTGTGTGTGTGTGCCCATGTTCACATGCCTGTGTACACTTGGACTTCTTTTAATCCTCTGCTGAACATTTAATAATTATTTACCTCTGTCTTCACATGCTGCTTGCCCAGAGCCTTGACTATCAGTCAGAGGTGAGAAATTAGGGCTTTTTTTTCTGATCAGGCTTTCTGCCCAGTCTTTTAAATTCTAAATAATATGTGAATACTTTCATAGTCATGCTTCCAAAGCATCTCCCTCTCCAGTCTTTCCTCAGAGAAATTTCAGTGTGCCTACTGTTTGCCCCATTTCATATCTTCTGCCCCAGACACCAGGAGGTAGTTCATTGGTCTTTAAACATGCTCAACAATCACAGTCCACAGAGCTGCTTTCCCACCTTGAGAGAAATTCCAAGTTAGGCAAAGTAACTTGGAATCTCTCTGTTCGAAGTAAATTTTGCAAATCCTTTGAGGAGTCAAAAGAAAGGTCAAAACAGAAAGCCACATCTTTTTGTTCTCCATCACTAAGAATCCACACAGGGACTGTGGTGCCATCTGCAACACTGCTACTGACCCAAGAAGAGGATGTTGGGGAAATAATAAATTAAATTATCAAAAAGTTTTCTAATCTGATTCCAGTTGCCTTTTTCTTAAGTGTTCACTTTTTTGCTCTGAACCATCAGTAGTTTTTCATATTCATGAAGTTGATACTCACCATTTTCCCCAGTATTTTATGTGTTTTTGTGGGGTGTTAAGACATTAGAGTTTCCTGTAAAAGCAGAAAAGTTTGGAAAGATGGGAGGACAGAGAGAATAGGAATTGAAATCAAAAGTATAGAGTTTCAAGGATGAAATGTTGAAATGTCAAACATCAGAAGATAATTAAATGGATGATCATCAGATGAGGCTACTAGTAGATTATTAGTGATATTAACAGGTACAAGTTAGCTGATATTAAAAGTAGAAGCCAGATTATGGGAGAAAATAGATGAAAAAATGTTTCAAGTATAGGAAGCACCCAGTGGTTATAAAACTTGGACATTCAGATCCACCATGAGCAGAATAGAAAACAGCACTTCCCTCATGAATGGAGAAAAGGAAGTAAAATCCAACAGACATGCAAGATCATACCTAAGCACCCTAAGTGATGGCCTGTTCCTATTTTCTGAAAACGCTTTGATATTGTTGATTATGATTTTTAAAACAGTACCTTATGAATTAATAAAGATGGTGCTATCCTCTGGATTGGAATATCAAGGAGGGTCTAATGGATTTGTTTTGACCTTGTAAAGCTATGGATATCTGCAGAGTCCTGCCTATATAGCCAGACGTCCACCTCTTACCTTACCATATTTCTCTCATTGCATGCCTGGAAACTTCTGTAGATTGCACCTTGAATAGTGTGACTAGAAGTCATTAGAAATGGTTTTGTTGGGAGTTGGGTATGTGCCAGGTCTTTGTTGACAACTCCAAGTCCAGGTGCTTGGGACTCATGTGGTCCTGAACCATTTGCCAGCATGTCTTTGATAGTCAAACAGATTTCAACTGAAATGTTGAGGAAATACTCATGGGAAAGGACACTAGAGACAAGACATATGGAGAAAAGAGCATAATGACTAAGGTGCATGGGAAGGAGTACGCATATCTCAAAGCCAAGATGCTCCCATGGGTACAAACCTAGCAGAAGAAAAGCTCCTTTCTGTTTTAGCTTCCTCATTCGTGGGAACCAAATTTCTCCTAGAATAGAGTGACATGGAACAATTAACTTAATGAGAAGTTGTGAGAATTCAACCTCTGAAGCCCCAGAAATGGTAAATATGTCCCTTTCTCCTCTCACTACAGCTCCACAGTCCCAGGAAGGAGGAAGTTCAGCGGTGCCCTTTCAAAGAATGTATGCCTGATGTCACCTCCCTGCACTTCCTTGGAGCTGAGTTGACCATCCATTACCCAGGAAAGAAAGGACCGAGGAAACTAGAGACCCACTGAGGGTGTGCCATGGGAAACAGGTACGGAGACAGGCAGAATTCTCAGAGTATTAACATGGGTGGCACAAATGAGGATAACACAATGGTAAGAGTCCATTTGCTAAAACATTCTACACAATTCACATCCTGAATCTCTTTCAATCTCTTTCAGCTTCCTCCTCTCTTCTAAAACCCAATTCTGAGAACATCTCACCATTCTAATGGGAACTGATGCCTTGGCTGCCAAAATGTCTCCAGAGGTTCTTATCCAACTATCTTAGACATTTTTAAGGAGCTGTTACAGGTTCCTATATTTTCCTCTATCAAAGATGCACCTTTATTCTTTCATCTATCAAATTTAATTAATTCGTTCAAAAAAGAAACAATCCCTTGGGTTCCATATAGTTAACACTTGCAGATCTGTTTATACATCTTCTCACATTAAGTTAGTTAATGATTCTGGCTCTCAGTTTTAAATTTTGTAAGATGGGGATCATGGTACTATCCACTTCATAATATTAAGATGATTAAGTTAAAGGATAAAATGCATTTTTTTAAATTTGTATTTGTTTATTTTTGGCCATGTTAGGTCCACTGCTGCAGGGGCTTTTCTCTTGTTACAGCATGTGTGGGCTACTGTCTAGGCATGGTGCATGGCCTCTCACTGCTGTGACTTCTCTTGTTGTGGAGCATAGGCTTTAGGGCACTCAGGCTTCAGTACCTGTGGCTCCAGGGCCCTAGAGCACAGGCTCAGGAAATGTGGCACAGGGGCTTAATTGCTCCTTAGCATGTGGGATCTTCCCCAGTCAGCGACTGAACATGTGTCTCCTCCACTGGCAGGCAAATACTTTACCACAGAGCCACCGGGAAAGCCAAGGAGATAATGCCTTTAAAGTTCCTAAATTGTCCCTAACACTCTGTGATCATCTATACATATTAATCATTATCACTGCATTACTGTAAACACATATTCATTCTTTTAAAAAAGTAGTGAAGTTCAGTGTCTGCCTGAGACAGTGGGTGGAATGGGTTAAGAAGGTCAAAAGATACAGATTTCCAGTTGTAAAATAAACCATGGGACTATAATGTAAAGCATGGTGACTATAGTTAATACTGAATAGTATATTTGGAAGTTCCTACAAGACTAGATCTTAGAAGTTCTTATCACAAGAAAAAAATGTCATAATTATGTATGGAAATAGTTGTTAATTATACCTATTATGGTCATCAGTTTGCAGTACATACACATATCAAATCATTATGCCATACACCTGAAACTAATATAATGTTATTTGTTAACTATACCTCAATACAGGGCATCCCCGGTGACTCAGCAGTAAAGAATCCGCCAGCAGTGCAGGAGCCATAGGAGACAGTGGTTTTGATCCCTGGGTTGGAAAGATCCCCTAGGGGAGGAAATGCCAACCAGTTCCATTATTCCTACAGGGATAATCCCATGGACAGAGAAGCCTGGTGGCCTACAGTCCATGGGGTCACAAAGAATCAGACATGACTGAAGTGACTTAGCAGGCACACACCAATTGTGATGATGATAAAAAGAGCTAAGGCTATTAAACATAGCACAGGTGCTCGACATTTGGTAATCCTCAATAATTTTTAGCTTATATAATAAATTTATCATTCTCATTTATTGTATGTTTGTGGTTTCCAGTTCCTGTTCCAGATTTCTATTTTTGTTACTGTTTGAAATGATTGTATTTTTTTCTTTCTTTCTTTTTTTTTTTTTTACTTTACAATATTGTATTGGTTTTGCCATACATTAACATGCATCCGCCACGAGTGTACACGTGTTCCCCATCCTGAACTCCCCTCCCACTTCCCTCCCCATAGGATGGTATGGGTCATCCCAGTGCACCAGCCCCAAGCTTCCTGTATCCTACATTGAACCTGGACTGGCAATTCATTTCTTATATGATATTATACATGTTTTAATGCCATTCTCCCAAATCATTGCCCCCTCCCTCTCCCACAGAGTCCAAAAGACTGTTCTTTTAAAAAAGACTGTTCTGATGCATACATCTGTGTCCCTTTTGCTGTCTCGCATACAGGGTTGTCATTACCATCTTTCTAAACTCCGTATATATGCATTAGTATACTGTATTGGTGTTTTTCTTTCTGGCTTACTTCACTCTGTATAATAGGCTCCAGTTTCATCCACCTCATTAGAACTGATTCAAATGTATTCTTTTTAATGGCTGAGTAATACTCCATTGTGTATATGTACCACAGCTTTCTTATCCATTCATCTGCTGATGGGCATCTAGGTTGCTTCCATGTCCTGGCTATTATAAACAGTGCTGTGATGAACATTGGGGTACACGTGTCCCTTTCAATTCTGGTTTCCTCAGTGTGTATGCCCAGCAGTGGGATTGCTGGGTCGTATGGCAGTTCTATTTCCAGTTTTTTAAGGAATCTCCACACTGTTCTCCATAGTGGCTGTACTAGTTTGCATTCCCATCAACAGTGTAAGAGGGTTCCCTTTTCTCCACACCCTCTCCAGCATTTATTGCTTGTAGACCTTTGGATAGCAGCCATTCCGACTGGTGTGAAATGGTACTTCATTGTGGTTTTGATTTGCATTTTCTGATAGTGAGTGATGTTGAGCACCTTTTCATGTGTTTGTTAGCCATCTGTATGTCTTCTTTGGAGAAATGTCTATTTAGTTCTTTGGCCCATTTTTTGATTGGGTCGTTAATTTTTCTGGAATTGAGCTGTAGGAGTTGCTTGTATATTTTTGAGATTAGTTGTTTGTCAGTTGCTTCACTTTCTATTATTTTCTCCCATTCTGAAGGCTGTCTTGAAATGATTGTAATCTGTTTTTAAGAGATTTAACATTAATTATGAATGCTATTTTTTTCTCTCACACTCATTTTTTCTGCCAATTTTCACTTTTGAATAATTTGAGATTTACAGAAAAGTTACACAGGTAGTTAGTACAGAGATTTCCATAATAATGATAATGTTTTGGAACTAGATAGAAATGATTTTTGTAAAACAGCCCTTATGGCAGAAAGTGAAGAACTAAAAAGCCTCTTGATGAAGGTGAAAGAGGAGAGTGAAAAAGTTGGCTTAAAACTCAGCATTCAGAAAATGAAGATCATGGCATCTGGTCCCATCACTTCATGGCAGATAGATGGGGAAACAGTGGAAACAGTGTCAGACTTTAATTTTCTGGGCTCCAAAATCACTCCAGATGGTGACTGCAGCCATGAAATTAAAAGACGCTTACTCCTTGGAAGGAAAGTTATGACCAACCTAGATAGCATATTCAAAAGCAGACATTGCTTTGCCAACAAAGGTCCTTTTAGTCAAGGCTATGGTTTTTCAGTGGTCAGGTATGGATGTGATAGTTGGACTGTGAAGAAAGCTGAGCGCCAAAGAATTGATGCTTTTGAACTGTGGTGTTGGAGAAGACTCTTGAGAGTCCCTTGGACTGCAAGGAGATCCAACCAGTCCATTCTGAAGGAGATCACCCCTGGGATTTCTTTGGAAGGAATGATGCTAAAGCTGAAACTCCAGCACTTTGGCCACTTCATGCGAAGAGTTGACTCATTTGGAAAGACTCTGATGCTGGTAGGGATTGGGGGCAGGAGGAGAAGGGGACGACAGAGGATGAGATGGCTGGATGGCATCACTGACTCAACGGACATGAGTCTGAGCGAACTCCGGGAGTTGGCGATGGACAGGGAGGCCTGGCGTGCTGCAATTCATGGGGTCGCAAAGAGTCGGACACGACTGAGCGACTGAACTGAACTGAACTGAACTGAACAATATATAATATATCAGCATCTGCAATTGAATGTTACCTTAACATAGCTATTGGTTTTTACAAATTTGTGTTATATCCACTACCTTATTAAAATTATATTCACTGATAGAGGTTTTCAGCTTTCAATTTATTATCAGAAACCAATCTATAATCTTCAAACAACAATTTCAGATCTCAAGGGTGTTAGTAAATAGTATTTGTGGTTGTAAACTTTCTTTTCTTGTTTAATACTTAAAGGGGAATTCTTTTAATGTTTCTCTCACATATTTCCATGGTAATTTTGAAGGTAAGTTCTGATTTTCTAATTATTGATCTGTTATCCTACATGCTGAATTAACCAATCAATTAATTTATTTCTTAGAGATTTTCCATTTTTAATGAGGATTTATAAGTAATATCATCTTGCAAAGTAAAGTATTTTCTTCTATATGTGTCCATTTTTCTCTTTCCTAATTTTAGGCATTTCTGTTCCTTCTCTTTCTTTTTATTGCTTTCATTATGCATCTGATTTTCTCTATTTGATTTTGTCAAAGAATTAACACTGGAATTTATTTCTTGGCTGTAAAATTTTTCTTCTTCATTTATTAGCTCTGCTTTTTGCTTAATTTTCTGCTTTAGTTAGTTTTGTTTTGTAAAACTGAAGTGCATCTTCAAATTTTAAAATGCTTTTCACTCTTGAGATAGAGTACCTGTGTGACGATACTGGATGCTTGGGGCTAGTGCACTGGGACGACCCAGAGGGATGGTATGGGGAGAGAAGAGGGAGGAGAGTTCAGGATGGGGAAAACATGTATACCTGTGGCAGATTCATTTTGATATTTGGCAAAACTAATACAATTATGTAAAGATTAAAAATAAAATAAAATTAAAAAAAATAAAGAAATAGTAGGATAAAATGAATCTAAAAATCTAGACTTTTATTGCCACTCAAAGGTGATTCCTGTCCACAGTTTAGTGTATCTTGTTATAGGTCATTTCCCCTTGGGTTTGTACAAGTATGTGTCTAATTATAAAAGATCTATATGCTGATTTAATTTCTCAAGGCCAGAAAAGCAGATCAACTATCCTCTCATAGCAAGTGTTTGAAATTTTATTTTTCTTTCCACATGATGGAATTTTTCCTTCTTAATCTTTTGTGAAGAGACATAAATTCTAGCAATGAAGACAGTATCCCTCATAGAGCAATAGTAGAAAGAATTTTTGTCTAACATTTATTGCCTTTTTACACTTTCTTTTATGAACCTTTAATATCCTATGCCTTTTTCTAAATTCATGCATTAATCTTTCTATGATTTACACTTAGGACTTTATACATTAAATACATTAATTTTTATCAGTCAAATAGATTCTTTTTTATATCCTAATTCTCTCCATAGTAGATTCTTATTTATAATTTTTCAACTTATGGTACAATTATTGATCTTTTCTCCCCTTATTTCTACCAAATATTTTTTATTCAGAGAGAGCTACTGAACCTAGGAACAGATTTTCCAAGTAGCAATGGCAACCACAATTTGTTACCAAATAGATCAAATTTTTAGCCCCAAATGAATGACATCTCCATGAGTTTGGATTAAGGATATTTCTGTCATTCGCACTAATGATTATCTGGAGTGAATTCCGTGTTTCTTTTCAGCTGATTCTGAACAAACCCGACAGCCACATGGAAATAAACCAAACAAGAAGTTTTCTCCTCCTGGGATTCACAGAGGACCCAGACCTGCAGCCTCTCTTCTTTGGGCTGTTTCTGTCCTTGTACGTGGTCACATTTGCTGGGAGCCTGGCCATCATCTCAGACCCCCACCTCCACACTCCCATGTACTTCTTTCTCTCCAACCTGTCATTTGCAGACATCGGTTTCACCTCCACCACCATCCCAAAGATGCTATGGAACATCCAGACACAGAGCAAAGTTATCACTTATGAAGGCTGCATCATCCAGATATTTTTGTTCTTTGTATTTGAATGCCTGGACATTTTAATCCTGAGTGTGATGGCCTATGACCGCTTTGTGGCCATCTGTCACCCTCTGCACTATATGGTCATCATTAACCCCTGGGTCTGTGGGATGCTGACTCTGGGTTCCTGGTGCCTCAGTGTCACAAGCTCCCTGCTTGAGACTTTGACTGTCTTGAGGCTGTCCTTCTGCATGAACATGAAGATCCCACACTTTTTTTGTGATCTTCTTGAAGTCCTGAAGCTTACCTGTTCTGACACCCTGATCAATAACATAGTGGTGTATTTTGTGGCTATTATTCTAGCTGTTTTTCCTCTCTTTTGGATCCTTTTTTCTTACTCTCAGATTTTCTCCTCCATCCTGAGAATTTCTTCAGCCAGGGGCAAGTATAAAGCTTTTTTCCACCTGTGGATCTCACCTTTTTGTGGTTTCTTTGTTCCATAGCACAGGCCTAGGGGTCTACCTCAGTTCTGCAGTCATTTCATCCTCTAGGACAATTCTGGTGGCCTCAGTGATGTACACTGTGGTCACCCCCATGCTGAACCCCTTCATCTACAGTTTGAGGAACAGAGACTGAAAGGGACCCTAGGGAGACTCCTCAGCAGGGCACCATCTCTCAGTGATGGGATTGTTGTAGGACTCTCATAAGTAGCAAGGATCAAACCATTGGTAGGCATTTTTCACAATCTTGGATATATCTAAACATTAGTTTAATTTTTCTGTTCTGTAATCACTATATCTTACTGTGTCTTGACTTTGACTATATTTAAAGACGGTGTATTATTTTTCTGGGGCTGTTATGACAAAGTACCATAAATAGTTGGCTTAAACAACAGAAATTTATTGCCTCACAGTTCTAGAGACTAAAATTCTGAAAACAAGGGGTAAGCAGGGTCCATTCATCCTGAAGCTGTGATCAATAACCTGTTCCATATCTAGCTTTTTTTAGTTTGCTTTCTGTAGTTTTCTAGTTTCATACAATTGTGGTCAAGGAAAATGCTTGATGTAATTTCTGTTCTCTTAAATTGATTGAGGGTGTTTTGTGACCTTGTATGTGATCTATCCAGGAGATCATTTCATCTCCACTTAAAAAGAATGTGTATTCTGCTGGGTTTGGATGTAATTTCCTCTAGATAGCAATTTAGTTCAATTGGCCTATTGTGTCATTTAGTCCCACTGATACCTTATTGATCTGGATGATCTTCCCATTGGTGGAACTAGGGTGTTAAAATTCTCTGCTATTATTGTATTATTGCCAATTTCTCCCTTCATGTCTGTTAGTATTTGCTTTAAATACATAGGTGCTCCTGTATTAGGTATGTGTATGCTACCAACTGTAATATCCTCATCTTGTAACGATCCCTTCATCATTACAGAATGTCCTTCTTTGTCTTTTGTTATAGCCTTTGTTTTAAACTCTATTATGTCTCACATGAGTAGAGCTCCCCCTGCATTCTTGTTGTTTGCATTTGCATTAACTATCTTTTCCATCCCCTCACTTTCAGTCTGTTTGTGTCTTTAGCCCTGAAGTGAGTTTTTGCAGGCAGCTTATTGAAGGACTTTTTTTTCCAACCAGCCATGCTATGTTTTTTTTATTGGAACATTTAGTCCATTGGTATGTAAATATTGATAGCTATGTACTTATTGCTATTTTATTCCTTGTTTTTCAGTTGTTTTCATAGTTCTTCTTGTTCATTTCTTCCTTTTGTTTCTCCTGTTGTGATTTGATGAGTTTATTTAATGGTATACTTGAGTTCCTTCCTTTTTTATTTTTGTTTATCTCCTATAGGTTTTTGGATTTGTGTTTACCATGATTTCATATTTCTTCACTCATAATTATATCTACTTGAATAAGCTGATAGTCATTTAAGTTCAAACATATTTTAAATATTTACATTTGTATGCTCCTATACCCCACATGTTGTGTTTTTATGTCATATTTTACATATTCATGCTTATCTCTTTACTGTCTATTATAGTCATCAGTTCAGTTCAGTCACGCAGTTGTGTCTGACTCTTTCTGTCAGCACACCAGGCTTCCCTGTCCATCACAAACTCCCAGAGTTCACTCAAACTCATTTCCATCTAGTTGGTGATGCCATCCAGCATTCTCATCCTCTGTCATCCCCTTCTCCTCCTGCCCCCAGTCCCTCACAGCATCAGAGTCTTTTCCAATGGGTCAACTCTTCGTATTAGGTGGCCAAAGTATTGGAGTTTCAGCTTCAGCATCAGTCCTTCCAATGAACACCCAGGACTGATCTCCTCTAGGATGGACTGGTTTGATCTCCTTGAAGTCCAAGGGACTCTTAAGAATCTTCTCCAACACCACAGTTCAAAAGCATCAATTCTTCAGCATTCAGCTTTCTTCACAGTCCAACTTTCACATCCATACATGACCACTGGAAAAACCATAACCTTGACTACATGGACCTTTTTTGACAAAGTAATGTCTCTGCCTTTCAATATGCTACCTAGGTTTGTCATAACTTTCCTTCAGAGAGTAAGTATCTTTTAATTTCATGGCTACAATCACCATCTACAGGGATTTTGGAGCCAAAAAAAAAAAAAAAAGTCTGACACTGTTTCCAATGTTTCCCCATCTATCTGCCATGAAGTGATGGGATCAGATGCCATGATCTTCATTTTCTGAATGTTGAGCTTTAAACCAACTTTCTCACTCTCCTCTTTCACTTTCATCAAGAGGCTTTTTAGTTCCTTTTCACTTTCTGCCATAAGGGTGCTGTCATCTGCATATCTAAGGTTATTGATACTTCTCCCAGCAATCTTGATTCCAGCTTGTATTTCTTCCACCCCAGCGTTTCTCATGATGTACTATGCATATAAGTTAAATAAGCAGGGTGACAATATACAGCCTTGACATACTCCTTTTCCTATTTGGAACCAGTCTGTTGTTCCATGTCCAGTTCTAACTGTTGCTTCCTGTCCTGCATATAGGTTTCTCAAGAGGCAGGTCAGGTGGTCTGGTATTCCCATCTCTTTCAGAATTTTCCACAGTTTATTGTGATCCACACAGTCAAAGGCTTTGGCATAGTCAATAAAGCAAAAATAGATGTTTTTCTGGAACGCTTTTGCTTTTTCAATGATCCAGCAGATGTTGGCAATTTGATCTCTGGTTCCTCTGCCTTTTCTAAAACCAGCTTGAACATCTGGAAGTTCACAGTTCACATACTGCTGAAGCCTGGCTTGGAGAATTTTGAGCATTACTTTACTAGCATGTGAGATGAGTGCAATTGCGTGGTAGTTTGAGCATTCTTTGGCATTGTCTTTCTTTGGGATTGGAATGAAAACTGACCTTTTCCAGTCCTGTGGCCACTGCTGAGTTTTCCAAATTTGCTGGCATATTGAGTGAAGCACTTGCACAGCATCATCTTTCAGGATTTGAAATAGCTCAACTGGAATGCCATCACTGCCACTAGCTCTGTTCATATTGATGCTTTCAAAGGCCCACTTGACTTCACATTCTAGGATGTCTGGCTCTAGGTGAGTGATCACACCATCATGATTATCTGGGTCGTGAAGCACTTTTTTGTTGTTTTCCTCTATTTCTTTGCATTGATCATTGAGGAAGGCTTTCTTATCTCTCCTTGCTATTCTTTGGAACTCTGCATTCAGATGCTTATATTTTTCCTTTTCTCCTTTGCTTTTCACTTCTCTTCTTTTCACACCTATTTGTAAGGCCTCCTCAGACAGCCATTTTGCTTTTTCACATTTCTTTTCCATGGGGATGGTCTTGATCCCTGTCTCCTGTACAATGCCATCATAATTACTTTTAAATATCTTTGTCTTTTAATCTATGTACTGATTATTTAAGTAATCTTTAATCCTTACTATATATTTGCCTTTCCTAGTGGAATTTTACCTTTCCTATAGATATTTCTTTTATATTTAGAGAAGACTACACCTTTTCTTTTAGGGTAGGTTTCCTATTGATGAAATATTTCCATTTTTGCTTGTCTGAGAACTTCTTTGTCTCTGCTTCTATTTTAAATGATAACCTTCCAGGGTAGGAGATCCTAGGTTGCAGGATTTTCCCTTTCAGTGCTTTGAATGTATCAGGTCACTCTCTTCTGGCCTGCAAAGTTTCTACAGATAAATCAGTTGATATGTGGATTCCCTTATATATGACTCTGTTTTTCTCTTGCTGCCTTTAAAATTCTCTCTTTATCTATCTTTTCCCAGTTTGATTATAATATATCTTAGTGTAGGTCTGTTTGGCCTCATCTTTCTTTGGGAACCACTATGCTTCCTATACTTGGATACCTGTTTCTTTCTTAAGTTTGGTAAGGTTTTAGTCATAATTTCTTCAAATACCTTTTCAATACACTTTTATCCCTCTTCATTTTCAATCCCTATAATGCAAATGTTGACACAATTGACATTATCCCAGAGATCTCATATGTTGCACTGTTTTTTTTTTATTTCTTTTTGTTTGCTCTTATGATTAGATAATCTCCACTATTCTATCTTCCAAATCACTTATGCATTCTTCTGTGTCATTGAGTATGCCCTTCATTTCTTCTAGAGTGCTTTTTATTTTAGATATTAAATTATATATTTTTTATCGGGTCTTCTTTATACTTTTGCTGTTGTTCAGTCACTCAGTCATGTCCAACTCTTTGTGACCCCATGGACTGCAGCATGCCAGGCTTCTCTGTCCTTCACTATCTTCTGGAGTTTGGTCAAGCTCATGTTCATTGAGTTGATGATGACATCCAACCATTTCATCCTCTGTTGCCCCTTTTCCCTCCTGCCCTAAATCTTTCCCAGCACTAGGGTCTTTTCCAATAAGTCAGCTCTTTGCATCCAGTGGCCAAAGTCTTGGAGCTTCAGCTTTAGTATCTGCCCTTCTATTGACTATATAGGGTTGATTTCCTTTAGGATTGACTGGTTTTATCTCCTTGCTGTCGAAGGGACTCTCAAGATTCTTCTCTAGCACCACAGTTCAAAAGCATCAGTTCTTTGGTGCTCAGCTTTTTTTATAGTCCCACTCCCACATCTGTACATGACTACTGGAAAAACCATAGCTTTAACTATACAGAGCTTTATATCTTTGGGTCTATGCTAAGTCACTTCAGTCATGTCTGACTCTTTGAGACCCTACAGACTGTAGCTCACCAGGTTCCTCTTCCATGGCATTCTCCAGACAAGAATACTGAAGTGGGCTGCCATTTCGTCCTCTAAAGGATCTTCCCAGGGATTGAACCCACATCTCTTATGTGTTCTGCATTGGCTGGTAGGTTCTTTGCCACTAGTGCCACCTGGGGACTTTTAGTTCCTTATTCAATTGATCTGTGTTTAGGTTAATTCTTTTCCCTAATTCATATTTATTATCAATATATTTTTATTACAAACGTTTTGAAATCTTTGGTATATTATTTATTTCTGTTTCACTTACATTTTTTTTTAATTTATACAGAGGCTTTTTCTTGCTCTTTCAAATGAGAATGCTGCTATTTAGTAGCTTCAGTCACATGTAACTCTGTGCCACCCTATAGACTGTAGCCCACAAGGCTCGACTTTCTGTGGAATTCTCCAGGAAAGAGTACTGGAATGGGTTTCCATTCCCTTCTCCAGGGGATCTTCCCAACCCAAGGACTGAACTCAGATCTCCTGCATTGCAGGCAGATTCTTTACCACTGACCCACCAGGGAAGTGGAGAAGGCAATGGCACCCCATTCCAGTACTCTTGCCTGGAAAATCCCATGGACGGAGGAGCCTCAGTCCATGGGGTCGCTAAGAGTCGGACACGACAGAGCGACTTCACTTTCCACTTTCATGCATTAGAGAAGGAAATGGCAACCCACTCCAGTATTCTTGCCTGGAGAATCCCAGGGACGGGGGAGCCTGGAGGGCTGCCGTCTATGGGGTCGCACAGAGTCGGACACGACTGAGCGACTTCACTTTCCACTTTCATGCATTAGAGAAGGAAATGGCAACCCACTCCAGTGTTCTTGCCTGGAGAATCCCAGGGACAGGGGAGTCTGGTGGGCTGCCGTCTATAGTTCCTACTTACTTTCATTTTACTTAACTTTCTCTCTGTCTGTAATGAATTTCGGTGAAACAGTTACCTATTGTAATCTTAAAGGGCTTTTCTTATTTAGCAGTGTCTCTATGTTGATTGCTTATGTCCAATACCTTTGGTGGGATGGCTGGATTTGACATGGATGACAGTCATATCTTTCCATAGGCGGTGCTGGCTGCTATAACCTTGGTGATGGGAGAGCTAGAGCCTGGTGTAGAGTGTGACATGGGTCTTCCTCTCTGCTTAGTGGCCATCACCATCCTGTTCGTGTCACGTTGCTCCCAAGTTGATAGAGCAGAAGGCCTGTTCATCAGGCTAGGGCTGGCTCTGTTCTCTTTAAGTGTAAGTTTTCCTTCTTCACACACTGGGGCCTTTGTCTCAATAAGGGGGATCCTGAAACAATAAGGGTTTGCGTGCTTATGGAGGTCCAATACTCTGCCTGTGTAGGCATCTTTGGATCCTCTCAGATGCAAGCCACAGTCACATCCTCTGCTTCAGCTACCCCAGATCTGTGCTAGGCTTTAGCATGGAGCGGTTGGGGCCAGAGCATTCACACAGCTTGGGTTGGGGTACACAGTGAAGTAGTCATGGGAATTCATAACCAATATTATCAAATAACTTTAAATGGAGCATAATCTATAAAATTTTGAATCATTGTTTATATGCCAGAAGCTAATATGATATTGTAAGTTACCTATACTTCAATAAAAAATTTTAAACACGCAAGTAAATATACAGTGAAATAATTTGTCACAGTAATTATCTGATTGGTAATGGTATGATGAATGATTTTGTCTTTTTTTTAATACTTTAAAAAATTCTACTAAAGCATGTTTACTTTTTGCTATCAGATTAACAATATAGGGACTTCCCTGGTGATTCAGTGGTTGAGAATCAGCCTTCCAATATAGGGGACACAGATTCAGTCCCTGATCTGAAAGCTATGATCCCATGCACCACAACTAGAGAGCTCCACACCACAGCTACTGAGCCCATGTGTTCTAGAGCCCATGCTCTGCAACAAGGGAAATCTCTGCACACTGTGACTACAGAAAAAGCCACTGTGCCCCCAGGAAGACCCAGCACAGCCAAAAAGGGAGAGCGGAAGTTATTATATATGTTATGAATTAAATGAAACTAACAAAACATAAGGCATCACCAAAAAATGAATTGAGAAACTTAAATTCGATTTCTAAAAAAATTATTGAATAATTGTCCATATTACATGTATTAATACATTCATAGCTACGGTAACAAATTACCACAATAGGGATTGAAATAAAAAAATATTTTGCTCTTACAATTGAAGATCAGAAGGCAAATATCTCAGTGAGCTAAAGTCAACATGCCTGCATGGTCTCTGAGGAGAATCTGATTCATTTCCTTTTCTAGTTTCTAGTGGCCACAAGAATTTCTTGACTCATAGGCTTCACACTTCACACTTCAGCTTCAAAGACAGCTGCTGCTGCTAAGTGACTTCAGTCATGTCTGACTCTGTGCAACCCAATACATGGCAGCCACCAGGCTCCCCTGTCCCTGGGATTCTCCAGACAAGAATACTGGAGTGGGTTGCCATTGCCTTCTCTGCAAAGTCAGCAATGTAACATTTTCAAATCTTTCTCTGATTTCAACCTTTTTGTCTTCTTCTTCTGCAGAAACAGGTTCATTGTGATTACATTAGTCTCTTCCAGATAATCATAGTCAATCTTCTTATCTTAAAGTCACTGATTAGCAACCTTCCTCCATCTGCTACTGTAATCCCCTCTTGCTATGTAAAATAATATAATCAAAGGTTCTGGGGATTAGGATGTAGTCATCATTTGGAGGCCATTACTCTGATCATCAAAAGTAATTTTCATAGGCCTATTATTTGCTGTCACTTAAGGACCAAGCTGGTTTTAGAAAAAGCAGAGGAACCAGAGATCCAATTGCCAACATCCACCAGATCATCAAAAAAGCAAGAGCGTTCCAGAAAAACATCTATTTCTTCTTTATTGATTATGCCAAAACCTTTGACTATGTGGATCACAATAAACTGTGGAAAATTCTGAAAGAGATGGGGATACCAGACCACCTGACCTGCCTCTTGAGAAATCTGTATGCAGGTCAGGAAGCAACAGTTAGAACTGGACATGGAACAACAGACTGGTTCCAAATAGGAAAAGGAGTATGTCAAGTCTGTATATTGTCACCCTGCTTAATTAACTTATATGCAGAATACATCATGAGAAACGCTGGGGTGGAAGAAGCACAAGCTGGAATCAAGATTACTGGGAGAAATCTCAATAACCTCAGATATGCAGATGACACCACCCTTATGGCAGAAAGTGAAGAGGAACTAAAAAGCCTCTTGATGAAAGTGAAAGTAGAGAGTGAAAAAGTTGGCTTAAAGCTCAACATTCAGAAAACGAAGATCATGGCATCCGGTCCCATCATTTCATGGAAAATATGGGGAAACATTGACAACAGTGTCAGACTTTATTTTTCTGGGCTCCAAAATCACTGCAGATGGTGATTGCAGCCATGAAATTAAAAAATGCTTACTCCTTGGAAGGAAAGTTATGACCAACCTAGATAGCATATTAAAAAGCAGAGACATTACTTTGCCAACAAAGGTCTGTCTAGTCAAGGCTATGGTTTTTCCAGTGGTCATGTACGGATGTGAGAGTTGGGCTATAAAGAAAGCTGAGTGCCGAAGAATTGATGCTTTTGAACTGTGGTGTTGGAGAAGACTCTTGAAAGTCCCTTGGACTGCAAGGAGATCCAAACAGTCCATCCTAAAGGAAATCAGTCCTGAATATTCATTGCAAGGACTGATGCTGAAGCTGAAACTCCAATACTTTGGCCACCTGATGCGAAGAGTTGACTCACTGGAAAAGACCCTGATGCTGGGAAGATTGAAGGCAGGAGGCGAAGGGGACAACAAAGGATAAGGATGTGAGAGTTGGACTATAAGAAAGCTGAGCACTGAAGAATTGATGTTTTTGAACTGTGGTGTTGGAGAAGACTCTTGCAAGTCCCTTGGACTGCAAGGAAATCCAACCAGTCCATCCTAAAGGAAATCGGTCCTGAATATTCATTGTAAGAACTGATGTTGAAGCTGCAACTCCAATACTTTGGCCACCTGATGCAAAGAGTTGACTCACTGGAAAAGATCCTGATGCTAGGAAGATTGAAGGCAGGAGGCGAAGGGGACGACAGAGGATAAGATAGTTGGACGGCATCACCGACTCAATGAACATGAGTTTGAGTAAACTCCAGGAGTTGATTATGAACAGGGAGGCCTGGTGTGCTGCAGTCCATGGGGTCGCAAAGTGTTGGACACAACTGAGCAAGTAACAGTTACTTACTTATTTACTTAAGGACCATAAGGGGTTTCCCAGGTGGCTAAGCAGGAAAGAATCCACCTGCAATGCAGGAGATAAGAGATGTGGGTGCCATTTCTGGGCCAGAAAGATGCCCTGGAGAAGGAAATGGCAATCCACTTCAGTATCCCATGGACAAAGGAGCCTGGCAGGCTACAGTCAATAGGGTCCCAAAAGAGTCAGACATGACTTAGCAACTAAACAATAAAGGATTGTAAATAAAAGAAACACAAAATGTATTATAGCCTCTTAATGATGAAAACCATTCTTTTGAAGTTACATGCCAAGACAATTTTTGGTGCAAAGGAACCTACAACTACCTAGTCCAGACTTTAACACAGGACCACAGCCTTGCTAGTCAAAGAATAATCCACAGACCAAGACATGCATGCACTAGCAACGTTACCCAGAACCTTGTTGAAAATTCAGAACCTCAGGACAACCAGAACCTGTTGAATCAGGATCTGATTTAGTACTAGAATCCTAGGGGATTCTTATGTACAATGTGTAGAAGTGTTGGCCTAGAATAGGCTTTCTCATCTTCTCACTATTGGCATTTGTGGCATGATAATCATTTGTATGTGGTGCTATCCTGTACATTATAGATGTTTGGGTGAAAGTGAAAGTGTTAGTTGCTCAGGCATGCCCAACTCTTTGCAGTCTCATGGACTGTGACCAACCAGGCTCCTCTGTCCATGGGATTTCCCAGTCAAGAATACTGAAGTAGGTTGCCATTTCCTTCTACAGGGAATCTTCCCAACCCAGGGATAGAACTTGCATTTCCTGCTTGGCAGGTAGATTTGTTACCACTAAGCCACCTGGAAAAGTCCCCCTCCCCACAACGGTGTTCGAGCAAGAGAACACAGTTTTCTCCCTTATTGAAGAAGAAATAGTAATTTCCTGGATATATCAGGTGCTGTATTCTCATAGCATGGCAGTTATGTTATGGCTCTTGAGACTCAAAGGATCTAGTCAAGACAAATTCCTCAGGCTTAGATTTGGAAGAAATATTGAGGGTTGTAAAAACTTTCAGTGTTAGAATTCTGGGAGATAGGAGACTTAGTAGAGAAGTAACGAGAATTGAATACCCCTGATGTTTAACCTGGACTCTTGGGAATAGCGAATCAGCAGGCGGAGGGGGCAGGGGGTTTGGGGGGTGGGGGGGAATCCATTGTTTCCAAACAGGTTCCCCTGAGGAAATGATGTAGTCAACATTCAAGCAATAATGGAAAATGTGATAAAGAGGTATAATGAGCAGATACAGAACATATACAGAGCTATAAATATCTCCACTACTGCAAGATCTAAGCATGTTAAACCTTGAGCTGCAACAGGGATGCTTTTTGCACTTGGACTCCTAAGTCTGGCTCAGGGACCAATCCATCACTCTTTCCTTCTTTCTTGTGAGGAGACAGAGCTTCGGCCTCCACCATCAACCATCCAGGGAGGAATTTTGAACTTCCACACAGAGACCTTCCAATCTGCCTTTCCATCCAGGTGAGTCCAAGAGCCCCACAGACACTGGAGGAGAAAGCTGGAGAGAATGAAACCCAAGACGTACCTGAAGTCACCTGAGAACACAAACAGCTGACCCAGAGCCAAGAAAACTCCATGTTTGTTTTCTTGTTTGATTTATTAATTCATAATCAATTTATTAAATATTTTTAAATGACAGATATCTGTTGGATTCAGCAATTCAAGGATTGCTGTTGACAACTAAGTAATGGGAATGAAAATCTAGTTGGATGACACTCAGGAAAAAGTGGGGAGCCCAGTGGTATCATTAAAATTTGAACATTTCCAAGAAGTTTCTTGCAGTTTAGGGGAGTAGGAAAATAAACTATTTGGTCAGGAGAGGTTTGCAGTGAAGTAATTGTTTTTTCTGAAATTTTTAAGATGAGGTGTATTTGAGCTTGTTCTGTATTCATTAGGAGGATCCAGATCAATAGAAGTATCTACTACCTGAAAACTACACTTCTTGAGACACATATATTACTGAATCTTCTTTCATACTGAGTATTCATTAGGGAAATATGCTTTTAAAATACAAACAGACATATGATAAACCATTTATCTTTGCAATTATTTCATTACCTGAAAAGCTAAATTTATTTGCGGTTTTTATTAGCCATTTGCTATCTCTATTGCAAATTGTCTATGCATGTTTTGCTTTACCTACTGGTGTCTGGATGTTTTTATTCTTTTTTGTTTTGCTATATCATTTTCTTTACAATTTATTTCATCTCCAGCTCAGAAAGGAAAGGAATTGCACTACAGCATGTGGAAGACCAGGAGAATGAGATGTATTTTTAATACTTTGTCAATTCTTCTTGCTGAAAATAGAGAAATATGTAGCTTTTTTCTCCCTATTTTCCCCCTCCCCTACACAAGTGTGTCAGCCACCATTTCTGTGGCACTATTTCACCCAAACTGCTCTTAGCTATAACTAGTTCAACTAATCTGGATTCCCTATTCCAGTCTCTATATTCATGGTGGGGCGGGAGGGGGGAACGGTTTGCATTCTTCTAAACAAAGAATTACAATTTTTAAAGAAGCTTCCTATTAATATTTGCCATTTAAATTTTATATGTGTGTAGTGTATAATGTGTTTGCTGTGTTATGTGAGAGTTTAAAAACTGTGAGTGATCAAAGTTATCAGTTGGTCACATTTTGTCCTCCCTCTCATTGCTTTTCACACACACAAAGTTCTTCAACATCCTTAGAAATAAGAAACCACCTTTTCTATAAATTGCCATCTTATTTCCCATTTTCACCTAGTACTACAATTGCCTTTTGTGACTAGATCAATTTTGTAAATAACATTTTCTGCCCTCTTGTGGAACATGTGCTTCTGCACTCAAATATTTCTTCTATCTTTTTCATAAGGATGGTTGAATCTATTTATGCTTTAAAAAAAAGAAAAGTGAAAGTCAGTTAGTGCAGGGAGCGAGCTCCGCCCCTGGCAAAGGTCTTGAGGAAGGAGGCTTGGCATACGCAAAGGCGGGATCAAGCCTCAGGAGTCTCCCTGGAAATTCTCAAGCATCTACCCCCAAAACTAGAGTCTGCCTACTTTCTGCTTTGTGCTTTCACCTACACCTCTGACTTTACGGGGGGCTGTCTCCCACTACCTCTCTCTGAAAAAAGAGTTAGCTTACAGCTCCAGTTAATAATTCCTGGGTGTGACAGTGTTTCAACCTACAAACTCCTTTGAAAATCCTCTAGCCTGCCTGAATAGGTTTTTCCGGCCACATGTGATTGTTCAGAGCCTTCCAACTGTGAGAGGCAGGAGGTGTTCTAAACTGTCTAAACACAGATTCCTTTGAGTAGTTAAAAAATTGATTAGAAATTGTATTGGTGACGGGATTTTCACTTGTTGGGCCAATGTTTGCTGCTAAGTTTCCATATCCCTTACCTGCTGTGTCCCTGGCAGTGTATTGATTAATATAATTGGTGTAAGTAGTAGCTTTAATGTTTGTAACCTGGGACCCTTGAGTTAATTCTTTTTCTTGTTATAGCCCACCACACCTTTGCTCTGTAGGAATGCAACTTTATCTAATGCTTTTTGGAGGCTGGCGCCTGACTTTAGAATAATCACCTTTAGAGAAAAATAAGTTTCTTAAAATGTTAACAGGCCTCCGGGCCAGAAGATGATGCAAATCACCTAAACTTTTGCATATGATAAGTTTGCAGGAAGAAAGCCTGTTGCAGGAAGAAAGCCTGGCTTACTGCATGACTCTACCCCTTCCCCCATTATCCTCTATGCATAACTTAAGGTATAAAAACTACTTTGGAAAATAAAGTGCGGACCTTGTTCACCGAAACATGGTCTCCCCATGTCGTTCTTTCTCTCACCTTCTGGCTGAATTATTCAGCCTCTTTTCTCCACTGAATTTCCTCACTGAGCTATCCTTATTCTATTACTCTTTATATCCTTAATTAAAGTTTAATTAAGCAGTTGTTTCCTGATCCTCGCCGACGCCGTCCCCGCTTCGAATTCCCTGGATCCACCGGGGCTGGACCCCGGCAAGTTAGTCGTTTTTGACCCTTTGCAGCCCCATGGACTATAGCCCACAAGGTTCCTCTGTTCATGGCATTTCCCGGGCAAGAATACTTGATCAGGTTGCCATATCCTATCGTACTCCAGGGGACCTTCTTGACTGAGGGAACAAACCTGCATCTCCTGCATGGCAGGCAGATTATCACTGTGCCACCTGGGAAGCCCATTAATAGTGAACAAAGCATGAAGTCCCTGTCCATTTAGAGCTAATATTTTAGTGGAGAAAGATTACAGTAAAATAAATTCATGTATGACCAAGTGTCCTCAGATATAAATTAAATGAAGGAAAAGGTAGATTTTGTGGCATGTAGGACTTTATAGAGCATATTATGGTGAGGTCTTTGCATGTGGGAAGAGAATCTGAAACAGGAGTAGTGTGGACCCACTGGATTTGTCAAAAGGAGATCAAAACTGAAAGGCCAAGAATAACAAAGAAAGATGCCACATAAGAAAAGTAAGAAAAAGATCAGTTTTACTCACTCATAAAAATTGAGTCAGTGGTCTGATGTGGATACAATAATTAAGTGAAGGGGAAAAGTGCAGTCAGTGTGTGGTCCATTGAGTCTGAACACACTGTTGCCTGTTCTCTCTGCAATTTGCCTCTTTCGTTGAACTCTTTATTCACATTCTTCTTCCATCAGCAGAAACTTATCTTCTTCAAAAACAATTCTTCCATTTAATTCAAGGGATTAAAAAAATTTCAGATTGTGTCCCAGAGCACAACATGCTTTTTACATGTGATCCAGCATATGTACACAGGCAAGCAAGAAATTCGCACACATGCACATTGCATGCACATTCGAACACACACATACAGACATATCTGAACAAAAAGAACAACAACAACAAAAAAACCCTTGCTATGTATGATGCACACTGATATTTTCTTTTGTGTTTTATATATTCTATTTTATCTTATTCTTACAAACCACATAGTTGAGAAACTGATCGTGTTACTTTTTGTCTCCTGGCAGTCACCTCTTCCACATGGAACCAGGGAATGCTACACGAATTTCAAAATTTCTTCTTCTGGGAATTTCAAAGGAACCAGAATGGCAGCCTCTCTTATTTTGGACATTTCCTTTCCATGGATCTGATCACTGTATTTGGAAACCTGCTCATCGTCCTAGCTGTCAGCCCAGACTTCCACCTCCACACCCTCATGTACTTCTTCCCCTCCAACCTGTCTTTTGTAGACATCTGTGTCACTTCCACCACCACCCCAAAGATGCTGTAGAACATCCAGAACCAGAGCAAACTTATAGCTTATGAAGGCTGCATCACCCGGATGTATTTTTTCATGCTCTTTGCAGGGTTGGACATCTTTCTCCTGACAGTGATGGCCTATGACTGCTTCATGGCCATCTGTCACCCCCTGAACTACACAGTCATCATGAACCCTCAGCTCTGTGGATTGCTGGTCCTAGTGTCCTGGATGATGAGTGTACTGAATTCCTTGCTACTAAGCTTACTGATGTTGTGGCTGTCCTTCTGTAGAATCCTGGAGACCCCCCGTTTTTTCTGTGAACTCAATCATGTGGTCCTACTTGTCTGTTCTGACGTGTATCTCAATGACATAGTGATGTATTTTGCAGCTGCCATTTTGGATGGTGTTGCCCTCACTGGTATCCTGTACTCTTACTCTAAGATAGTTTCTGCCATACATGGAATCTCATCAGCTCAGGGGAAGTATAAGGCATTTTCCACCTGTGCATCTCACCTCTCAGTGGCCTCCTTATTTTATTGTACAGCCTTAGGAGCGTACCTTAGCTCTGCTGCTACAAACAGCTCACACTCAAGTACAATTGTACACTGTGGTTACATCCATACTGAATCCCTTCATCTACAGCCTGAGGAACAAAGACATAAACAGGGCTCTGAAAAGAAGCATTGGGATGGCTGCTATAAAAGGGACAATTGTCCTTGGGCCCAAGAAGTGCCCATAACTGTAGGGTTCAAAGCCTTAGAGCCAAATTCTTTGATCAGATTGTTGAAGAGCAGGACTTACTCCTTCTATTTATTTTCTAGAATTTCCATTTATATGAATTCAACTCTTCCAGACAGTTAAAGTGTGCTCATCCACCCTTTGGAGAAGGCAGTGGCACCCCACTCCAGTACTCTTGCCTGGAAAATCCCATGGACGGAAGAACCTGATAGGCTGCAGTCCATGAGGTCGCTAAGAGTCGGACACGACTGAGCGACTTCACTTTTACTTTTCATTTTCAGGCTTTGGAGAAGGAAATGGCAACCCACCCCAATGTTTTTGCTTGGAGAATCCCAGGGACAGAGGAGCCTGGTAGGAGGCCGTCTATGGGGTCGCACAGAGTCCGACACGACTGAAGTGACTTAGCAGCATCCACCCTTCCCTGGTGGCTCAGATGGCAAAGAATCTGCCTACAATGCAGGAGACCCAGGTTTGACCCCTGGGTCAAGAAGATCCCCTGGAAAAGGGAATGGCAACCCACTTCAGTATTCTTGCCTGGAGAATCCCATGGACAGAGGAGCCTGGTGGGCTACAGTCCATGGGGTCACAAAGAGTTGGACATGATTGAGTGACTGAACAGAAGGGAAACAAGTTCACAAGTTCTCTTTACCCAGGGGGTAAATCTAAAAGAGACTTCATTGTTGGGGTGGTGGGGTGGGGGGGGGGGGGTGTCACTGGATACAAGTCTAGTAGCTGTGTTACATAGCTGCTGGCAATATATTTTTTGCCATAATTGTCTTTGAAGTGAATGCCTCAGAAATCAAAAGCTAAGTTTCTAGCACTCACATTACAAACATGTGTTTTATAATTGCTCTCCTGGTTTTATTCAGTTATTCACCTTGATGTCCAAATGCTTATCACAGTCACTGGCCAAAAAAAAAAAAAATATGTGTCTTCCAGTTTAAATCTACATGGAAAGACAAATTGGAATAAATTGGACTGGTATGATCAAGATGACCCATTAGGAGGCAAAATGTCAAGTCACACATTTGGTGACTGTGCACAATGTTTCTTTTTCATGCTGTACATCTATTTATTAAAGCCTTATGCAGTGGAAGTGAGAAATAGATTTAAGGGACTAGATCTGATAGATGAACTATGGACGTAGGTTCGTGACATTCTACAGGAGACAGGGACCAAGACCATCCCCATGGAAAAGAAATGCAAAAAAGCAAAATGGCCGTCTGGGGAGGACTGACAAATAACTGTGAAAAGAAGAGAAGTGAAAAGCAAAGGAGAAAATGATAGATATTCTCATTTGAATGCAGAATTCCAAAGAATAGCAAGGAGCGATAAGAAAGCCTTCCTCAGTGATCAATGCAAAGAAATAGAGGAAAACAACAGAATGGGAAAGACTAGAGATCTCTTTAAGAAAACTAGAGATACCAAGGGAAAATTTCATGCAAAGATGGGCTGAATAAAGGACAGAAATGGTATGGGCCTAACAGAAGCAAAACATATTAAGAAGAGGTGGCAAGAATACACAGAAGAACTGTACAAAAAAGATCTTCACGACCAAGATAATCACGATGGTGTAATCACTGACCTAGAGCCAGACATCCTAGAATGTGAAGTCAAGTGGGCCTTAGAAAGCATCACTACGAACAAAGCTAGTGCAGGTGATGGAATTCCAGTTGACCTATTTCAAATCCTGAAAGATGATGCTGTGCAAGTGCTTCACTCAATATGCCAGCAAATTTGGAAAACTCAGCAGTGGCCACAGGACTGGAAAAGGTCAGTTTTCATTCCAATCCCAAAGAAAGGTAGTGCCAAAGAATGCTCAAACTACCACACAACTGCACTCATCTCACATGCTAGTAAAGTAACGCTCAAAATTCTCCAAGCTAGGCTTCAGCAATACGTGAACCGTGAACTTCCAGATGTTCAAGCTGGTTTTAGGAAAGGCAGAGGAACCAGAGATCAAATTGCCAACATCCGCTGGATCATCAAAAAAGCAGGAGAGTTCCAGAAAAACATCTATTTCTGCTTTGTTGATTATACCAAGGCTTTTGACTGTGTGGATCACAGTAAACTGTGTAAAATTCTGAAAGAGATGGGAATACCAGAGCACCTGATCTGCCTCTTGAGAAACCTATATGCAGGTCAGGAAGCAACAGTTAGAACTGAACATGGAACAACAGACTGCTTCCAAATAGGAAAAGGGGTACATGCCTGGTGGGCTGCAGTCCACGGGGTGGCGAAGAGTTGGACACGACTGAGCGACTTCACTTTCATTTTTCACTTTCATACACTGGAAAATGAAATGACAACCCACTCCAGTGTTCTTGCCTGGAGAATCCCAGGGATGGGGGAGCCTGGTGAGCTGCCGTCTCTGTGGTCACACAGAGTTGGACACGACTGAAGCGACTTAGCAGCAGCAACAAGACTGTATATTGTCACCATGCTTATTTAACTTATATGCAGAGTACATCATGCGAAATGCTGGGCTGGAAGAAGCACAAGCTGGAATCAAGATTGCCTGGAGAAATATCAATAACCTCAGATATGCAGATGACTCCACCCTTATGACTGAAAGTGAAGAGGAACAAAAAAACCTGTTGATGAAAGTGAAAGATGAGAGTGAAAAAGGTGGCTTAAAGCTCAATGCTTAAAGAATGAACTTGCTACAAACTGTACTGCTAGCTCCACAGTCCACCAATCATCACGTCAATTCAAGATATCATGCTCAGTGACCAGTGATGTCACTTCTTGCAGAGGCTGTCAATGACTGATCACAAACAGTCTAATTAAGGAGCTAATTCATGCACAGACAGCAAAGCATGTGGTTGTGTTGCCTCCGTGTCTCTCAGTGATAAACTCACATGACAGTTCACAAAAATGGATCATCCGATGATGCAAGTACAGTAAAAAAATGAAAACTGGAAACACTAAAAGTGAAATTTAAATCCATTTAAATCCAACATAAGAAAAAAAAAAGATAAAAAAAAAATAATCCAACATAAGATATGTCATTCAAGAAGTAACTGACTGTGGGAATGTCAGTATTGCTATCATTCCAGACACTCAGATGTGTAGCCAGGAGAACATAGTAAAGATAAATTTATCAAATACATAAGGAAAATGTTTGTGACAAAAGGAATGACGATGTTCCGGAAGAAGGGACACCAGCAAAAAGTCACATTAAAGAGACGTGGAGATAGTCCATGACATTAAAAGAATAAAGGAGAAACTGTTAGAAGCTAATGCAGACTTAGAAAGGAATATTACAAGTTGTCAAATAAGTTATATGAAGAAGACAAGTACTGTTCAAATGACTCTGGATACATTTTTACAAAGACTAAAAGCACTTTAATCCTCAGTGCTGCTAATGTTTTCAATTATAGTATACAAAATGAAGGTTAATTTTACTGCTTTGCTCATTTCCTTATACATTTATAAATGGTAGTATGCATTTTTAATGTATTGATGAAAATTTCTAGAAGTCAGGGAAAGTCATAATTTTCCCCTTCATTATTAAAATCGTATGGCACAGTAAAAAAAAAAAAAAAAAAAAAAGCTCAACATTCAGAAAACAAAGTTCATGGCATCTGGTCTCATCACTTCATGGCAAATAGATGGGGAAACAATGGAAACAGTGTCAGACTTTATTTTTGGGGCTCCAAAATGCCTGCAGATGGTGATTATAGCCATGAAATTTAAAGATGCTTATTCCTTGGAAGGAAAGCTATGACCAACCTAGATAGCATATTCAAAAGCAGAGACATTACTTTGCCAACAGAGGCCCACCAAGTCAAGGCTATGGTTTTTCCAGTGAATGTGAGAGTTGGACTGTGAAGAAAGCTGAGCACTGAAGAATTGATGTTTTGAACTGTGGTGTTGGAGAAGACTCTTGAGAGTCCCTTGGACTGCAAGGAGTTCCAACCAGTCCATTCTAAAGCAGACCAGTCCTGGGTGTTCATTCGAAGGACTGATGCTGAGGCTGAAACTCTAATACTTTGGCCACCTCATCCAAAGAGTTGACTCATTGGAAAAGACCCTGATGCTGGGAGGGATTGGGGGCAGGAGGAGAAGGGGACGACAGAGGATGAGGTGGCTGGATGGCATCACCAACTCAACAGACATGAGTTTGGGTAGACTCCGGGAATTGGTGATGGACAGGGAGGCCTGGCGTGCTGCAATTCATGGGGTCTCAAAGAGTCAGACACAACTTAGCGACTGAACTGAACAGAACTGATAAGATGTCTCCCCACAAGTGACAGGTTTTATTAATTGAGGTGAAGGGTTTGTTACTGTCTTTTACATTTTGTCACATTATTTTTGTCCTGTTTGTGCTTGAAAACTTCTATTGCTACCTTCTAACATGATTCATTCAGTTGTTTTATGAAATATCTCCTCTTTCCTGATGTGTCACCAGTTCACAAAGATGATGAGTGAACAACATCAATTCATCCATTTCTCATGTCTTTCAAACTCAGGAGTCTCTTCCTTCCTCATGATCAGAGGATGATCCACAAGAGAGGCTGGCATCCTGCCCAGTCATATGATTCAGATACACCAGTTTTTAAGTACTAACAGGAATGTCTGTCCACCTCTTCTAGTTTCCTAGAAAATAGTCAATTGTTATTATAGTTACCTGAAATAATCTTGGGTAATGGAATGACCATGGATGTTCTACACAAATATAAGAGCATATACCAAAAAAAAAAAAAAAAAAAATGCTGTAGATTGTTACAATTGCTCTTGGTTCTGTTCATTTGGATTATTGTATCAGTTAGCTGTCGCTGCATAACAAGCCATTCTATGTCAATTTCAGTTCAGTTTATTTCAGTTGCTCAGTCGTGTTGGACTCTTTGTGACCCATGAACTGCAGCACGCCAGGCCTCCCTATCCATCACCAACTCCCAGAGTTCACTCAGACTCACATCCATCAAGTCAGTGATGCCATCCAGCCATCTCATCCTCTGTCGTCCCCTTCTCCTTCTGCCCCCAGTCCCTCCCAGCATCAGAGTCCTTTACAATGAGTCAGCTCTTCACATGAGGTGGCCAAAGTACTGGAGTTTCAGCTTCAGCATCATTCCTTCCAAAGAAATCCCAGGGCTGATCTCCTTCAGAATGGACTGGTTGGATCTCCTTGCAGTCCAAGGGACTCTCAAGAGTCTTCTCCAACACCACAGTTCAAAAGCATCAATTCTTCAGCGCTCAGCCTTCTTCACAGTCCAACTCTCACATCCATACATGACCACAGGAAAAACCATAGCCTTGACTAGATGAACCTTTGTTGGCAAAGTAATGTCACTGCTTTTGAATATGCTATCTAGGTTGGTCATAACTTTCCTTCCAAGGAGTAAGTGTCTTTTAATTTCATGGCTGCAGTCACCATCTGCAGTGATTTAGGAGCCCCCCAAAATAAAGTCTGACACAGTTTCCACTGTTTCCCCATCTATTTCCCATGAAGTGATGGGACCGGATGCCATGATCTTTGTTTTCTGAATGTTGAGCTTTAAGCCAACTTTTTCACTCTCCTCTTTCACTTTCATCAAGAGGCTTTTGAGTTCCTCTTCACTTTCTGCCATAAGGGTGGTGTCATCTGCATATCTGAGGTTACTGAGATTTCTCCCGGCAATTTTGATTCCAGCTTGTGCTTTTTCCAGTCCAGCGTTTCTCATGATGTACTCTGCATATAAGTTAAATAAGCAGGGTGACAATATACAGCCTTGATGTACTCCTTTTCCTATTTGGAACCAGTCTGTTGTTCCATGTCCAGTTCTAACTCTTGCTTCCTGACCTGCATATAGGTTTCTCAAGAGGCAGGTCAGGTGCTCCGGTATTCCCATCTCTTTCAGAATTTTCCACAGTTTATTGTCATCAACACAGTCAAAGGCTTTGGCATAGTCAATAAAGCAGAAATAGATGTTTTTCTGGAACTCTCTTGCCTTTTCCATGATCCAGCGGATGTTGGCAATTTGATCTCTGGTTCCTCTGCCTTTCCTAAAACCAGCTTGAACATCTGAAAGTTCACGGTTCACATATTGCTGAAGCCTGGCTTGGAGAATTTTGAGCATTACTTTACTAGCATGTGAGATGAGTGCAATTGTGCAGTAGTTTGAGTATTCTTTGGCATTGCCTTTCTTTGGGATTGGAATGAAAACTGACCTTTTCCAGTCCTGTGGCCACTGCTGAGTTTTCCAAATTTGCTGGCATATTGAGTGCAGCACTTTCACAGCATCATCTTTCAGGATTTGAAATAGGTCAACTGGAATTCCATCACCTGCACTAGCTTTGTTCTTAGTGATGCTTTCAAAGGCCCACTTGACTTCACATTCCAGGATGTCTGGCTCTAGGTCAGTGATCACACCATCGTGATTATCTGGGTCGTGAAGATCTTTTTTGTTACCATAATATCCTTACTACCAATGAAGTTTTATGCTGGGGAGTTGTATTGATTTCTTTGTGTAGCTCATGAGTGTGTAGTCAGCTGTCAGTTTCTATACTGTATTTTTAAGGCTCATCCATGATGTTAGCAAGGCTGCAGTGCTTTTCTGTCTTGAATCAATTTATCTTCAGTTTACTATAGTTCTGTTAAGACTAGCCATATGTTTACAGAAAAGAATGAGTTTACCATGCACATTACTTAAATTTAGTTTCAGTGTCCTTACATCTATAAATAATACTTGGCTTTCTTCCCTGTTAGATGACATATCTCCTATCTTTGTTAAATGAGAACCAGCTATCTGTGCCTACATCCTACCCTTAGCCATACACCATTGAATTGTTTAAATTTAATTAAATAATCAGAGTATAATTGCACACAAAAAAACTGCATACTTAGACTGTACAATTTGATAAATTAAAGGAGTTATACAAAAATTAAAGAGCATATTGCATGTTTCCACTTCTGTATAATTGGATAGTATAATTTAAAGCATATCTTTAAATGCTTTGTTACATAATTATGAGAAATTTCAGTTCCTTGAGCCTCAGTTTGCATATTTCTGAAGGTATTGTGGGGATACTAAGCCAAACTTCACGTGGATGCTCTGAGAAATAAATGAAAGGTGTAGTTCATTTTTCAGTCCAAAGAATACAAGGGTAAATTTTGTATCTGACTATCTGTGTGCTTGTATGCATTTTTCTTTCAAATAAACACAATTATACACACACATATACACACATGGACACAACTGTTAATTCCTCTGTGTTAAAAGGAAACCTGAGAGAAATAGAAATGAAAACAATGAACATTTTGGGAGTTCACTGTTGATCAGGTGGTTAAGAATCCGCCTTTCAATGCAGGGGACATGCTTTCAATCCCTAGTCAGGGAAGTAAGATCCCACATACCACGGGGCAACTAAACCCATGCACCACAACTAAAGCCCACATGCTACAACTAGAGAAACTTACAAGCAACAACTACTGAGATTGCTTGCTCTCGAGTTCATGCACAGCAAATAAAGAAGTTTGCACACCACAACAAAGAGCCTGTACACTGTAGAGACCCACCCAAAAAAGGTTGAATATTTGAATTATCATGAAGCAGAAGAATGTAGAAATATAAACACAAAATTTTAAAGTACAATAGGTGATCTCAGCTTGCATAATGGGTGCGTTTTCTATCATAATATCACAAGGCACCCTGGTCAGGCAACATTTACAATTATGTAATGAGGAGTTCAAAATCACTGCAGATGGTGACTGCAGCCATGAAATTAAAAGACGCTTACTCTTTGGAAGGAAAGTTATGACCAACCTAGACAGCTTATTGAAAAGCAGAGACATTACTTTGCCAACAAAGGTCCGTCTAGTCAAGGCTATGGTTTTGCCAGTGGTCATGTATGGATGTGAGAGTTGGACTGTGAAGAAAGCTGAGCACTGAAGAATTGATGCTTTTGAACTGTGGTGTTGGATAAGACTCTTGAGAGTCCCTTGGACTCAAGGATATCCAACCAGTCCATTCTGAAGGAGATCAGTCCTGGGATTTCTTTGGAAGGAATGATGCTGAAGCTGAAAAGCCAGTACTTTGGCCACCTCATGCAAAGAGTTGCCTCATTGAAAAATACTCTGATGCTGGGAGGGATTGGGGCAGGAGGAGAAGGGGACGACAGAGGATGAGATGGCTGGATGGCATCACTGACTCAATGGACGTGAGTCTGAGTGAACTCCGGGAGTTTGTGATGGACAGGGAGGCCTGACATGCTATGATTCATGGGATCGCAAAGGGTCGGACATGACTGACTGACTAAACTGAACTGAACTGAATGAGGAGTTCACAGTATCAGCTAATGAAGTAGAAGATCTTCAAATTGATTTAAATGATTTTTTTTTCCTACGTACGGTTTTCCACATAAAATGCCCTTATTCAAGGCCAGCTCATGAATACATTGAGAAGTTTAAAATAAATTCTTGTAAACAAATTTTATTAAATAAATGTCTATATTAGATTCATGTTGCTGTTGTACAATACTGCCAAATAAGTTTCTTAAAATAAGAAAATATATGCTTTTATAGTTCAGGTGTCAAAAGCTTTAAATGAGTCTTGTTGGGCTAATATCAAATGTTGGGGGTGGCAGTACAAGATGGCAGCATAGAAAAATCCTAAACTCAAACCCATGGACACCCCTAATCTACAGCTACGTGTGGATAAATCTCCTCAGAAAACTACCTGAATCTCTGTGCTGCTGTGCTGTGCTTAGTCACTCAGTTGTCCCCAACTCTTTGTGACCCCCATGGGCTGTAACCTACCAGGCTTCTCTGTCCATGGGGATGCTCCAGGCAAGTATACTGAAGTTGGTTGCATGCCCTCCTCCAGGGGATCATCTCACCTCAGGATCAAACTGAGGTCTCCTGCATTGGAGGCAGATTCTTTACCATCTGAGCCACCAGGGAAGCCCATGAATACTGGAGTGGGTAGCCTATCCCTTTCCTAAAGGATCTTCCTGACCGTGGAACCAAACTGGTGTCTCCTGCATTGCAGGCAGATTCTTTACCAGCTGAGCTATCAGGGAAGCCCCAGCTGAACATCTGCTCCACAACAAAGGATAATAGGACCACATCCACATGGCAGAAGAGGCAGAGAAGTAGTCTCTTCAAAAACCCCACCCCCAGCATAGTAACCCACAAATAGGCTGGATTTCACATTTACAGGGATCTTTTCCTGGTTACTCAGACGGTTAAAAGTCTGCCTGCAGTGAGAGAGACCCAGGTTCAATCCCTGGACTGGGAAGATCCCCTGGAGAAAGAAATGGCAACCCACTCCAGTATTCTTGCCTGGGAAATCCCATGGACAGAGGAGCCTGGCAGACTACAGTCCATGGGGTCATGAAGAGTTGGACATGACTGAGCGACTTCAATTTTTCCTAAAAGATGACAGTTTAGTGCCATACATTTTATGTGTCAACCCTTGGAACCTGCACCAGAAAGACAAGTCACCAAATATGTGACAATAGGGCTTATTTCCAGAAGACCCCAAAGTCAGTGTGGAAGGGAAAACTTGGGATAAAGTGCTAGAAGTTTGGAACTCTAGAAGGCAGAAGAGTCGTGGAGAAGGATTAGTATAAACAGGATTCACCTGACTTCTAACTTGGTCTCTTGGGAACAGAAAATCATTACGAGAAACTTCTCTCTAGACCAGTTCACTGGGAGAAATCACATGCTTGAGGATGGAGTAACAGGGGGAAATGTCCCTAATGACCAAATCTAGGCATCCATAAATATCTCACATGCTGCAGTCCTTCCGCTTCTGTCACCTCAGAGTAGAGGAGACATGCTCATTGCTTTTGGAGTCCTGCATCTGCAAAGGGGCTTTAGTTCCTCTTGTGTCTTGTCTGAGAACACAGCTTCAGACTCCATCATAAACCATCCTTAAGGAATTCAGACTTCCACACAAGATCTTCCTTTCAAAGAACCTAACTAGGTGGGTCTAAGGACTCACAGATACTTCAGGTAAGATTCAGAGAGAACGGAAGATGAAAAATTTTACCCAAGGTCACAAGAGATTCTCAGGAGACTAGTTCAGAGCCAAGACTTGGACATGTTTGTTTGTTGGTTGGCTAATTTATTTATAAGTACTTCATTAGTGGATTTTCAGGTGGCACAGTGGTAAAGAATCTGCCTGCCAGACTTTAATTATATTTCACTTAATTTTTTTATACTGCCATATGTAACCTAGTTTTGTTTCCACCTCATTTTCAATTTTTTTTCCATATATGTGTACACATTTATGAAAACAAAAATGTGAACCAAGCAGAGGAGATTCTTGCTCATGTGGATATTATAATAGAGAAAACAGAACACAGTAAAATAAATGCATGAATAACATAACATCCTTGGGAATAATTCATCTGAAGAATGGAGACAGTTGCGGCAAATGCAGTATATTATGGAGTGTGAGCTGGGGAGAACTTCGCACGATGTATAAGGAGCAGAACCTGGACTAGTGTCAAAAAGGAAGCCTACTGGATATGTCCAAAAGGAAAAAAAAAAAAATTTACAGCCCAAGAGTAACAAAGAAGAATTACACAGAGAAAAATAAGAGAAAGGCCAACCTTATTCACTATTGGACCATATGAAAACTAGTGTGGTAAATAAATAGGAATAGGTACAGGATTAAAAATTAGATCAGGGACCTGACACTGATGGCATGATGAAGCAAGTGGAGCAATAAAGGTCCAGTGGTCTGTGCTCCCTTGAATCCAAGGTACTTCAGCACCCAAACAGCTCCCTCTTCTCTCTGAAACCTGGCTCCTCTGTTGGGCTCTCTATTCATATTGATTTTCCCTCAGTAGCAGGAACTGCCCTTTTAAAAGTTTTCTTGCCTTTACTGCAGTGGATTCCAGACTTTTTGACTAAGTCCCAAAGTAAGATATGCCTTTCACATCATGATCCTGGGGTGATTGCAAAGAACCAGACGTGACTCCACAATTGCACATGCACACTAGCATGTCTGTATAGACAAACATAGACAAACACACATATCCACACACAGACAGGTACCTACCCACGCATATGACTGAGCAAAGATGGTCAGAAATTATTTTGTGTGTATCCTTACTAGTTATGATACACTCTGATACTTTTTGTGTGTTTCATGTATTACATTCTATTTAATTTTTGCAAACCATAGTTAAAACCCCCAATGGGACCTAATCTGAGAACATGAAAACATTCCTCTTGCTTCTTCTCCATGCCTATTCTAGTATTCCCCTGCACCTTTTCTGTCTCTCATTGTCTTTTATTAGCAGCAATTTTTGTGAGGCCATATTCTTTCAAGTCCATGCAATATATATTGAATTAGTTACAGTTCCCCACTAAATCTGCTCGGAATGGGGTAGGGAAAAGGTGGTGAATGTGTAAAATATTGCTGCATGTGTCAAGGTTCTCACAGTCTAGCAGGGGAAAAAGACATGGGATTAAATAAAAGTTACAGAGAGAAGAATAGCCCCACCACAGTGCTGTGTGTGTGTGTGTGTGTGTGTCTGCGTGTGTGTGTGTGAACTTGTGTACACCAAAATGTTCTCCTGAAAATACAGATGACAGAATGTCAACCAAATATTAAAACAAAAAGTGGATTGATTTTTGTGCTCAGGATTCCTTGGAGATAAAATTAATAAGGTGCAAAGAACAACTTGTGAATTACGGACTCCCTGTACCTTAGGGTCGGAGAAGGCAATGGCACCCCACTCCAGTACTCTTGCCTGGACAATCTCATGCATGGAGGAGCCTGGTAGGCTGCAGTCCATGGGGTCACTACGAGTTGGACGCGACTGAGAGACTTCACTTTCACTTTTCACTTTCATGCATTGGAGAAGGAAATGGCAACCCACTCCAGTACTCTTGCCTGGAGAATCCCAGGGACAGGGAAGCCTGGTGGGCTGCCGTCTATGGGGTCGCACAGAGTCGGACATGACTGAAGTGACTTAGCAGCAGCAGCAGCAGTACCTTAAGGCTGAGTAGCAGCAGGAAGGTCACTTCATTCCTTAGCATCCTCTGGCCCCCTCTCTCATCACTCTCCCTCTTGTATCTTCCCCTTGGGAAACTGGCTTCTTTGGAGCCTGAATATCTGAAACAGGTGTCTCCTTCAGGGCCTTTGCACCGGCCATTCCTTCTACCAGGCAGGCCTCTCTTTCTTGAGATCTCTGTTCAAATGTTACCTACTTTGCCAGCCTACCTGAACACCCAGTAAAGAATAATACCCCAGCCTCTCTCCATTATGCCCCCTTTTCCTTCATTTTACCTGTCACCATTTAACATGTTATATGATTTTGTATTTGCTAACATTATTTCTCCATCATCCAATTATAGGAACTTTTGTCTCTCAGCACACTCTACCTCTTGCCTTGAAGCTGGTAAGTACTCAATTTATGAGTCCCAAAGGATTGACAAAAATCTCATTAAAAGTATGCAATACCTGAACTCTTGGGGAAATGGCTGCAAAAGAACAGGAATTTGTAATCAGAGATGGAACAGGGAATGCCCTGAAGGGGAAAGATTTCACACCAAAATTATAGGCATTGATTTCATGACTGCAAAATATAAATTGTATCATTTGACTATGCCAGTAATGCTCATTTTTGTGAAAAGTGGTCATATCATTTTGGGGGATTTAATTCCAGGTCATTCCCTCCACCACATGGAGCCAGAGAATGAAACACATATTTCAGAATTTCTTCTTCTTGGACTATCAAATGAACCAGAACTTCAGCCCCTCATATTTGGGCTTTTCCTCACCATGTACCTGATCACTGTGTTTGGAAACCTGCTCATCTTCCTGGCCGTCAGCTCAGACTCCCACCTCCACACCCCCATGTACTTCTTCCTCTCCAACCTGTCCTTTGTAGACATCTGCTTCATCTCTACCACCATCCCAAAGATGATGTGGAATATCCAGATGCAGAGCAAAGTTATCACCTATGAAGGCTGCATCAACCAGATATACTTTTTACTACTCTTTGCAGGGTTGGATGACTTCCTCCTGACTGTGATGGCCTATGACCGGTTTGTGGCCATCTGCCACCCCCTGCACTACACAGTCATCATGAACTCCCGGCTCTGTGGACTGCTGGTTCTAGTGTCATGGATGATGAGTGCCCTGAATTCCTTGATACAAATCTTAATGATGTTGCGGCTGTTCTTCTGTAGAGTCCCGGAGATCCCCAACTTTTTCTGTGAACTCAATCAGGTAGTCCGAAGTGCCTGTTCTGGCACTTTTCTTAATGATGTGATGGTGTATATTGCAGCTGGGCTGCTGAGTGGTGGTCCTTTCATTGGTATTCTTTACTCTTACTCTAAGATAGTTTCCTCCATACGAGGAATCTCATCAGCTCAGGGGAAGTACAGAGCATTTTCCACCTGTGCATCTCACCTCTCAGTTGTCTCCTTATTTTATTGTACAACCCTAGGAGTGTACCTTAACCCTGCTGATGCACACAACTCACACTCAAGTGCAATAGCCTCAGTGATGTACACTGTGGTCACCCCAATGCTGAACCCCTTCATCTACAGTCTTCGGAATAAAGACATAAAAGAGGCTCTGAAAAGATTCATTGAGCAATAAAAGGACAAACTCTTCTGCAGCTAATAAGTGGATCCAGAAATTGCCATTCTTCCATTAGACTGTGAATATATAATTTGTCTTTTCTATTGCTTCCTTAATTTTACATTTTTTGACTTCAACTTCTGTTTATATGTAAATAATTCAGTTTATTAAGCTTTCCCATTTATTTCATTTTCCTGCTTTCACATATTTTCTTCCAAACTTATATCAGAAATATGTGCAAATTCCCTTTTATTTCTTGAGTCTATGTGAATTTAAGAATAGTATCTTTTCAAGTGACATATACCATTTCAAGTTTTTTTCTTTTATTTTTCTAAAAGAATAGTTAGAAGTTGTATTACTCATATTGAATAAGCTCTACTTGGCACCTTCACTATGTAATTTAAGTAACTCACTTTATCAGGCCTTTTCTTCTATCTCATACAGAATAATGACTGAGAACCACTGACCTAGAGCAAGAGAACTAGAAAATTCTCATGTTCTAATCACCACACACACCTTACTCACTTCATAGCTTTGGGTTTTCTTTATTTTAAAAATTTAATTGGAGGCTAATTACTTTACAATATTGTAGTGGTTTTTGCCATACATTCACATGTATCAGCCCATGGGTGTACCTGTGTTCCCCATCCTGCACCCCCCTCCACCTCCCTCCCATCCCATCCCTCTGGGTCATCCCAGTGCACCAACCCTGAGCACCCTGTCTCATGCATTGAATCTGGACTGGTGATCTATTTCACATATGATAATATACATGTTTCACTGCTATTCTCTCAAATCATCCCACCCCCGCCTTCTCCCACAGAGTCCAAAAGTCTGTTCTTCACATCTGTGTCTCTTTTCCTGTCTCACATACAGGGTTATCGTTACCATTTTTCTAAATTCCATATACATGCGTTCAGTTCAGTTCAGTCGCTCAATCGTGTTCAGCTCTTTGCGACCTCAAGATTCGCAGCACTCCAGGACTCCCTGTCCATCACCAACTCCCGGAGTTCACTCAGACTCACGTGCATCGAGTCAGTGATGCCATCCAGCCATCGTATCCTCTGTCGTCCCCTTCTCCTCCTGCCCCCAATCCCTCCCAGCATTAGAGTCTTTTCTAGTGAGGCAACTCTTCGCATGAGGTGGCCAAAGTACTGGAGTTTCAGCTTCAGCATCATTCCCTCCAAAGAAATCCCAGGGCTGATCTCCTTCAGAATGGACTGGTTGGATCTCTTTGCAGTCCAAGGGACTCTCAAGAGTCTTATCCAACGCCACAGTTCAAAAGCATCAATTCTTCGGCGCTCAGCCTTCTTCTCAGTGCAACTCTCAAATCCATACATGACCACAGGAAAAACCATAGCCTTGACTAGACGGACCTTTGTTGGCAAAGTAATGTCTCTACTTTTGAATATGCTATCTAGGTTGACTATACTGTATTGGTGTTTTTCTTTCTGGCTTACTTCACTCTGTATAATAGGTTTCATCCACCTCATTAGAACTGATTCAAATGTATTCTTTTTAATGGCTGAGAAATATTCCATTGTGTATATGTACCATAGCTTTCTTATTCATTCGTCTGCTGCTGGACATCTAGGTTGCTTCCATGTGCTGGCTATTATAAACAGTGCTGCAATGAACATTGGGGTACACGTGCCTCTTTCAATTCTGGCTTCCTCAGTGTGTATGACGAGCACTGGGATTGCTGGGTCATAAGGCAGTTATATTTGCAGTTTTTTAAGGAACCTCCGCACTGTTCTCCATAGTGGCTGTACTAGTTTGCATTCCTACCAACAGTGTAAGAGAGTTCCCTTTTTTCCACACCTTCTCCAGCATATATTGTTTGTAGATTTTTGGATAGCAGCCATTCTGACTGGAGTGAGATGATACCTCATTGTGGTTTTGATTTGCATTTCCCTAACAATCAGTTTAATCACCTCACCCTTCTGAACCACAGTTTTGCAAATTTAGAATGAAGCTTATAATTGTACATCCTCATAAGATGTTCTGTTGCAAAGTAACAAATGAGACAACAGATATAAGATGCTAAGCTCAGTCCATGGTGCATTAAAAGATCCATGTGGATCTCTTATCATTACCAAGTTTTTTATGATTAAAGGATTAAACCCTAGCTTTTTACTTGTGTTAAAACAGAAAACACCTAATTGATGTGTCAAAAGCGTTTTGAAGTCAGGGATTATTTTACCTATGTTTTCATAGCAAAGGAACACAGCTCTATCCATTATGGAGGAGGAAATAATAATTTTCCGGATATCTCAAGAGCTGCATTCCCCATCAGAAGATAGTGCTTTTGGAACCAAGGGACCTAGTCCAGACAGGTTCCTCAGACTTAGATTTGGAGGACACTTTGACTCAGGGTTGCAGAAAGTGTCAGTGTTAGAACTCTGGAATACAGGCGTGTTCATGGAGTAGTAATAAGAATTGGATACACGACTTCTAACCTGGTCTCCTGGGAATGACCAATCAGCTGAAAAAATTCAATTCTGTCCAGACAAGTTCCCCTGAGGAAATGATGTGTTTGAAGATTGAGGTAATAGTGGAAAATGTGCTGAACATGTATAATGAGCAGATAAGGCAAATACACAGAGCTATAAATATCTCCACTGCTGCAGTGTCTGAGCAGCTCCACCTTGAGCTGAATGGGGCATGGTTTTGCATTTGGATTCTTAAGTATGGTTCAGAGACCCACGCTTCACTCTTTCCTTCTTTCTTGTCTGGATTCAGAGCTTCAGTCTCCACCATCAACCCTTCAGGAGGAATTTGGATTTCCACACAGAGACCTTCCTCTCAGACTTCCTATCTGGGTGAGTCTGAAAGCCTAGCAGGAGAAAGTCAGAGAGGATGAAACCCAAAAACATTTACCTGAGGTCACCTGAAAGCCCAAACTGCTGGTCCAGAGCCAAGGGTGTCTTAATAACTTATAATCAATTTGTTTCATATGTAAAAAAAGACAAGTGCCTATTGCATTCAGCAGTTCAAGAATTGTTGATAATTATGTGATGGGGATGAAAACCTAGTTAGGGGAGACTCAATAAGAAATGGCAGGCACAGTGGTGTCAGTAAACTTTGAATATTTCCAAGGATATTTGCAGTTTAAGAGAGTAGGGAAACATACTATTTGGTCAAGAATTACTTGCAGTGAAGTGGTGACATTTTATGTATTTATTTTTGATTTTTGAGATGGGGTATATTTGAGCATGTTCTATATTCATAAAGAAGATCCAGATCAATGGAATAGCTACTACCCTGAAGCTTACAGTTCTTAAGACACATTTCATAGAATCTTTTCTCACATTGAGTATTCACTTGAAAAAAATTGAATTTAGTATACAGAGTCACATTATGCTAAAAGGCTTAATTTTGCATTAGGTTTGTTACCTGGGAGGCTGAATATATTTGGGGGGGTGATTAATCATTTGCTTTTCTATTATGTATTATCTATGCACATTGTTTCATATACTGGCATTTGAGTGTTATTGTTTCTTTCTTTTTTGCTCTATCATTTCCTCTGTAATTTTATGCATACCTCTATGAAGGCAACAGAATGTATAAAACAGGTGAGGTCTCTGATTATTTGGATCTAACATTTTAATGGAGAAATATTTCAGAATAAAATAAACGCATATATTGCAAAGTGTCATCTGATACAAATCACATGAAGGAAGGGATAGGTTCTGTGGTGTTTATAGGATTTTGTAGGGTATATTATGAGGAGTTTATCACAGGTGGGACAAGTCTCAGAAACAGAAGTAGAGTGTGACCAAGGGGTTTGCCATCAAAAAAAAAAAAAAGAAAGAAAGAAAGAAAATCAAAGCACGGGAATAACAAAAATGCCACTTAAGAAAAGTGATAGGGGACCTATGTACTGGCTAAGTAGTGAAGAATCCACCTGCCAGTGTAGGAGACATGGCCCAATCCCTGATCCAGGAAGATCCCACATGTTGTGGAGCAACTGAGCCTGTGCACCACAACTATTGAGCCCGTGATCTAGAGCCCAGGAGGTGCAACTTCTCAAGCCCACACACCCTAGAGCCTGGACTCTGCAATGGGAAGTCACAGCAATGAGAAAGCCGCACCACAACTAGAGAGCAGCCCCCGCTTGTTGCATTTAGAGAAAAGTCCGCACAGCAATGTAGACCCTACACAACCAAAATTAAATAAATAAAATCTTTTTTAAAAAGAAAGAAAAGCAATAGAAGGGAAAGTCTCATTCACTACTGGACCATATGAAAATAAGTGTGGACAAATACACAGAAATAAATATGGAATAAAGAATTGACCGAGGGCCTGATGTGGACACGGTAGTGAGGCACTGGAGGAATAGAAGTGCAGTCAGTGTGTGGGCCCTTGAGCCTGAGGTCACTTCAGCCCCACACTGCCATCTGCTCCTTCTGCAATCTGCTCTTGCCTTGTACTCTATTTATACTGTTTCTCCCTTGGCAGGGACTGGTCTCTTATAAATGTCTTCTTGCATTTATCGCAGTGTATAAGAAACTTTTTTGACTCTGTCCCAGCTAAGACAGGCCTTTCATATGTGATCTAACCATACCTGCATGCATGGGCATGAACATACACAAACACAGGCTTCTGAACAAAGAGAATCAGAAAAATCCTACTGTATGTGATGCAGTCTGACAGTTTAATTTTGCATTTTATTTTTTCTATGCTATTTTATTTTTACAAACTACATAGTCTGAAACTCTAATAGGTGTGAATCTCAGAATATGGGAAACGTTTCTCCAGCATGTCTTTGAAAACTCTGTTAATGTTTCCCTGGACCTTTTTGGAGATTTCTATGAGAACATGTCTTTTTCATTCCTTCATGCAGTATGTATTTATTCAGGTACTGCTCACAACTAAACAAAATCTAAGGAGTTGAAGAGTATGGCATTTATAGTCTAGCAGAGAATAACAGATGCAGAATTAATTAAAACCTCATAATGATAATCCTGTATCTAAATGACTATAAATGAAATCCCCTGTTTTCTGTACAAATTTTTTTAAAAAGAGGAGAATTCATGAAAGAAACGATCTGAAAAAGAAGTCTGAAAAAAGAAGATGGTGTTTTGGAGATAGGGAGGGGTGAAAATTCCAAATAGAGTGGTTGATTCTCTAAGGAGGTGCATATAAGTTCTGAGTCTTGAGCCTGTGGCATCAAGTGAAGCTGTGACTCAAGTTGAATATTCATGAGATTGATGTGAATGAAGGCAGCACAAGGCTGAAGTGGTGGTTCAGTCACAGAGAGTCAAGGCTAGGATTTGAAGCTGTGGAATTTGGGGCTTGTTTCACAGTGGGGAGTCACAGGGAGAGAAGGAAGTCAGGGAGTTGGTTGTTTTGAAGCACAGCTGTTCCCTCTGACTAGCACACACTTCTACCCAGAGAGACCCATGTCTCCTTTTTCCTCTTTCTTGAAGTTTCTGATCAAATGTTTTCCAGGCTACCTGAACACGCAGTAAAAAATAATACCCTCATCAACTCTCTTCTTTATATTTGATCTATTTTCCTTTACAGCACTTGTCAACATATGATCATTTGTATGAGTTTTTAAGTTTTTTCCTTATATGTTTTCTCCACCATTGAACTACATGATCTGTTGTCTCTCAGCACCCTCTCCTCTTTCTCCAGAATTCGGTAGGTCTTAAATTTGTATTCCCTCAAATGCATAACAAAATCCCTCATTACGAATGTAGAATACTTGACTACTGGGGGGAAAAGCTGACTGTAAGATAGGCTTTCCTATTTGGAGATGGCACAGGAAATTGGCTTGAAGGGGAAATTTCTATACAAAGTTATGAATATTTTTTGAATGCAAAATATAAATGTTAGAGTTCACCTATGTTTGCAATGCCAATTTTTGAAAAACTAGTCATGCTATTTTTTGTTTCTAGGAAGTCATTTGCATCACATGGAACCCAGAAATGAGACACCAATTTCAGAATTTATTCTCCTGGGATTATCAAATGAACCAGAACTGCAGCCCCTCATATTTGGACTTTTCCTTTCCATGTACCTGATCACTGTGATTGGAAACCTGCTCATCATCCTGGCTGTCAGCTCAGACTCCCACCTCCACACCCCCATGTACTTCTTCCTCTCCAATCTGTCCTTTGTAGACATCTGCTTCATCTCCACCACCATCCCAAAGATGTTGAAGAACATAAGGACACAGAACAAAGTAATAACCTATGAAGGCTGCATCATCCAGATGCATTTTTTCATACTTTTTGTGACATTGGATGCGTTTCTCTTGACTGTGATGGCTTATGACCGCTTTGTGGCCATCTGCCACCCCCTCCACTACACAGTCATCATGAACCCCTGAGTCTGTGGACTGCTGGTTCTCCTCTCCTGGATCATGAGTGCTCTGAATTCCTTGATACAAAGCGTAATGGTGTTGTGGCTGGCCTTCTGTACAGACTTGGAAATCCCCCACTTTTTCTGTGAAGTTAATCAAGTGGTTCAACTTGCTTGTTCTGACACTTTTCTTAATGACCTGTTGATGTATTTTGCAACTGGGGTGTATGGTGGCATTTCCCTCACTGGAATTCTTTACTCATATTCTAAGATAGTTTCCTCTATACTAGGAATTTCATCTGCTCGGGGGAAGTATAAAGCATTTTCCACCTGTGCCTCTGACCTCTCAGTTGTCTCTTTATTCTTTTGTACAGTCCTGGGAGTATATCTTAGCTCTGCTGCTACTCGCAGCTCACAATCAAGTGCTGTTTCCTCGGTGATGTACACTGTGGTCACACCCGTGCTGAACCCCTTCATCTACAGTCTGAGGAATAAAGACATAAAGAGGGCTCTGAAAAGGATCATTGGGATGGCAGCTATATAAGGACCAGTTTTATCGGGGCTGGAGAAATGCCTGTGATTTTAGGGCTCAAAACCTCAGAGCCCAATTCTTTGATCAGGTTGCTGAAGTAGAACTTGATCTTTCTATTTATTTCCCCAAATTTCCATTTCATTGAATTCAAGGCCTCTACATTATATTACCAAATGAAATTATATACTGGGGAATTGTACCAACTTCTATTGTGCTCCCCATGAGTGTGTAGTCAGCTGTAAATCTCTCTACATAAGCATCTGAATGCAGAGTTCCAAAGAATAGAAACAAGAGGTAAGAAAGCCTTCCTCAGGAATCAATGCAGAGAAATAGAGGAAAACAACAGAATGGGAAAGACTAGACATCTCTTCAAGAAAATTAGAGATACCAAGGGAATATTTCATGCAAAGATGGACTCGATAAAGGACAGATATTGTATGGACCTAACAGAAGCAGAAGATACTAAGAAGAGGTGGCAAGAATACACAAAAGAACTGTACAAAAAAGATCTTCACGACCAAGATAATCACGATGGTGTGATCACTGACCTAGAGCCAGACATCCTGGAATGTGAAGTCAAGTGGGCCTTAGAAAGCATCGCTACAAACAAAGCTAGTGGAGGTGATGGATTCCAGTTGAGCTATTTCAAATCCTGAAAGATGATGCTGTGAAAGTGCTGCACTCAATATGCCAGCAAATTTGGAAAACTAAGCAGTGGCCACAGGACTGGAAAAGGTCAGTTTTCATTCCAATCCCAAAGAAAGGTAGTGCCAAAGAATGCTCAAACTACTGCACAATTGCACTCATATCACATGCTAGTAAAGTAATGCTCAAAACTCTCCAAGCCAGGCTTCAGCAATATGTGAACCGTGAACTTCCAGATGTTCAAGCTGATTTTAGAAAAGGCAGAGGAACCAGAGGTCAAATTGCCAACATCCGCTGGATCACCGAAAAAGCAAGAGAGTTCCAGAAAAACATCTATTTCTGCTTTATTGATTATGCCAAAGCTTTTGACTGTGTGGATCATAATAAACTGTGGAAAATTCTGAAAGAGATGGGAATACCAGACCACCTGACCTGCCTCTTGAGAAATCTGTATGCAGGTCAGGAAGCAACAGTTGGAACTGAACATGGAACAACAGACTGGTTCCAAATAGGAAAAGGAGTACATCAAGGCTGTATATTGTCACCTTGCTTATTTAGCTTATGTGCAGAGTACATCATGAGAAACGCTGGGGTGAAAGAAGGACAAGCTGTAATCAAGATTACCGGGAGAAATATCAATAACCTCAGATATGGAGCTGACACCACCCTTATGGCAGAAAGTGAAGAGGAACTCAAAAGCCTCTTGATGAAAGTGAAAGTGGAGAGTGAAAAAGTTGGTTTAAAGCTCAACATTCAGAAAACGAAAATCATGGCATCCGGTCCCATCACTTCATGGGAAATAGATGGGGAAACAGTGGAAACCATGTCAGACTTTATTTTTCTGGGCTCCTAAATCACTGCAGATGGTGACTGCAGCCATGAAATTAAAAGACGCTTACTCTTTGGAAGGAAAGTTATGACCAATCTAGATAGCATATTCAAAAGCAGAGACATTACTTTGCCAACAAAGGTCCGTCTAGTCAAGGCTATGGTTTTTCCTGTGGTCATGTATGGATGTGAGAGTTGAACTGTGAAGAAGGCTGAGCGCCAAAGAATTGATGCTTTTGAACTGTGGTGTTGGAGAAGACTCTTGAGAGTCCCTTGGACTGCAAGGAGATCCAACCAGTCCATTCTGAAGGAGATCAGCCCTGGGATTTCTTTGGAAGGAATAATACTAAAGCTGAAACTCAAGTATTTTGGCCACCTCATGCGAAGTGTTGACTTATTGGAAAAGACTCTGATGCTGGGGGGGATTGGGGACAGGAAGAGAAGAGGATGACAGAGGATGAGATGGCTGGATGGCATCACTGGCTCGATGGACGTGAGTCTGAGTGAACTCCGGGAGTTGGTGATGGACAGGGAGGCCTGGCGTGCTGCGATTCATGGGGTCGCAAAGAGTCGGACATGACTGAGCAACTGAACTGAACTGAACTGAAGTGATGTTGAGTAAGGATGCCATGCTCTTTTGTCTTGAATCGGTTTATGGTTATTTCTGTATCTATGCTGATGTATTTACAGAAAAAAAATGAGTTTTTCATGCGAATTACTTATATTTAATTTCAGCATTTCTATATCCATAAATGACATTTGACTTCCTTCTCAGTTAGAAGACAACTCTCACCAATGTTAAGTGAGAATCAACTGCCTAGGCCCTAGATTCAACCCTTAGCCATTCACCATCGAATTCTTTTCCCTTTAATTAAGTTATTGGAATATAATTACTCAAATAAACTGCATATTTAAAGGGTACAGTTTGAGGGGCTTCCCTGATGGTCCAGTGATTAAAAATCTGCCTTCCAATGCAAGGGACACAGGTTCAATCCTTGGTCTGGGTACTAAGATCCCACATGCCACAGGGCAACTAAGCCCCTGCACCTCAACTAGAAGGCTCACATGCCACAGCTAGAGAAAAGCCTGCACACCATAGTGAAGAACCTGTGGAGTCTAAATAAGTAAATAAACAAAAAGTGTATGATTTAATGAAATAAAAAGCTATCCAAAACCGAGAACATAATGCCTATTTCTCTTTGTGTTTAATTTGACAGTGCACATAGCTTTACATGCTTTATTATGTAATCGTGAAAAAATTTAAGCTCCTGAGCCTGTTTCCTTGTTTATGAAGGTGTTGTGAAATACTAAACAAAACTTCATATGGATGCTATGAGAAACAAATGAAATGTGTGGACATTTCTTTCTTAATCCAAAGAAAACAGCTAAGGACTAAAGTTCATTTCTGTGTGTACACATTTTTTTCTTTCAAATAAACACTGGAGTACACATGTGTGCATGCACACAGACATCTTCTCTGTGGAAAGGAAATGAGAGAAATTGGGAAAGAATGGAAATGAAAATAATGAACATTTGAATTAATATAAAGTAAAAATATAGAAATATGGACACAAAAATTTAAAGTGAAATGAGTAACCTCAATTTGATGTGAATTACTTAGGAAGACAGTTGACATTTACATATATAAAATAAAAAATCCATTGTATCAGTTAATGAGGCAGAATATCTTCAAATTGATTTAGTATGTTTTTTACTTAATATGGGCTTTTATTTACTTAATATGGGTTTTTGACATAACATGCCCTTACTCAAGCTAAGATAATGAATGGAGAAGATTAAATTTTATTCTTGCAAACAAATTTTATTAAATAAGTGTCTACATTTGACTTCTAGTCCAATTGCAAAATACTTCCACGCTAGTTGCTTAAATAAACACATTTATTCTCTTGGATGTCAGAAGCCTAAAATGAGTCTTGTTGGGCTAATATAAAATATTTGGGTGACAGTTCAAGATGGCAGCATAAAAAAAAAAACAGAAAGGGCTCAAATAAATCAGAAATGAAAGAGGAAAAATTACAATTAATATCACAGAAATGCAAAGGACCACAAGAGACTACTATGAATATTTATACTAACAAATTGGACAACCTAGAAGAAACAGAAACATTCCTACAAAACAAACATTTTCCCAAGAGGGAATTATGAAGAAACAGAAAATATGAATACACTAGTTACTAGTAAGGATATTGAATCAGTAATCAAAAATCTCACAACAAACAAAAGTCCAGGACCAGAAGCTTCAATGATAAATTCTAACATTAAAGATTTAGTATCTATCTTCCAAAAACTTTCAAAAAAATCAAAGAGGAAAAATGCTTCCAAACTCACTTTACAAGGCCAGCATTGCTGCTGCTAAGTTGTTTCAGTCGTGTCTGACTCTGTGCGACCCCATAGACGGCAGCCCACCAGGCTTCCCCATCCCTGCGGTTCTCCAGGCAAGAACACTGGAGTGGGTTGCCATTTCCTTCTCCAATGTATGAAAGTGAAAAGGGAAACTGAGGTCGCTCAGTCATGTCCGACTCTTAGCGACCCCATGGACTGTAGCCTACCAGGCTCCTCTGCCCATGGGATTTTCCAGGCAAGCGTACTGGAATGGGGTGCCATTGCCTTCTCCAAGGCCAGCATTACCTTGATTCAAAACCAGACAAGGGCAGTAAAAGAATAAAGAATTGTAGACCGATATCCTTGATGAACACACATGCAAAAATCTTCGAAAAATATTAGCAAATAATTCAAAAATATATCTAATGGATCATACATCAAGATCAAGTGGGACTCACTTCAAGGATGCAAGAATGGTTAAACATCCTCAAATCAATCAAATGATACACCAAATTAACTAAAGGAAGGATAAATATCATATGATAATTTCAGTGTGCTGTGCTAAGTCGCTTCAGTCATGTCCATCTCTTTGTGACCCCATGGACTGTAGCCTGCCAGATTCCCTTGTCCATGGGACTTTCCAGGCAAGCACACTGGAGTGGGTTATCATTTCCTCTTCCAGAGGATCTTCCCAATCCAGGGACTGAAACTTTGTGTCTCCTGGATTGGCAGGTGGGTTCTTTACTACTAGCGCCACCTGGAAAGCCCAATCATTTCAACAGATGCAGAATAATCATTTGACAAAATTTAATGTTTAAGGGGATGACAGAGGATGTGGTGGCTAGATGGCATCACTGACTCGATGGACATGAGTCTGAGTGAACTCCGGGAGTTGGTGATGGACTGGGAGGCCTGGCATGCTGTGATTCATGGGGTTGCAAAGAGTCAGACACGACTGAGCGACTGAACTGAACTGAATGTCTGTTTATGATAAAAGCCCTCAACAGAGTGGGTACAGAGGAAGCATACCACCACATAATATAGGCTATAAATACAAGTCCACAGATAACATTATACCCAGTGGTGAGAAGATGAAAACCTTTCCCCTAAGATCAAAAAAAGAAAAGAATGCTCACTCAGGCCACTTTCATTCAACATAGTATTGGAAATCCTAGCCACCGTAATTAGACAATAAAATGCAATAAAAGAATCCAAATTAGAAAGGAAGAAGTAAAACTGTCACTATTTCACTTTTCACATTCATGCATTGGAGAATGAAATGGCAACCCATTCCAGTGTTCTTGCCTGGAAAATCCCAGGGACAGGGGAGCCTGGTGGGCTGCCATCTATGGGGTCACACAGAGTTGGACACAACTGAAGCGACTTAGCAGCAGCAGCAGCAGCAGCATTTACAGATAAAATGATACTATATATATATTTACATATTTAAAAATTCTAACAAAGAACTTTTTGAACTAATATATAAATTTCATGAAACTATGAGATACAAAATCAACATACAGATACCTCTCATGTTTCTAGACTCTAATAATGAATTATCAGAAAAAGAAATGTAGAAAACAATCCCATTTAAAACTGCATAAAAAATAAAATAACTTGGCACAATTTATGAAAGAGGGAAAAGACTTATACACTAAAATCTAGAAAACATGGAGGAAAGAAATTGAAGAAGTCACAAATAAATGGAAACATACCTTAAGTTCATGGATTGAAATCATTAATATTCTTAAAATGACCTAGGTATTTTTCCAAAAAGGCATACAAGTGGCAAACAGACACATAAACAGATGTTTCAACAGCATTAATTACCAGGAAAATGCAAATCAAAACAGAAAGAAATCATGTCACATTCTTTAGAATGGCTATTATAAGAAAGATGAGAGCCTGAGAGCTTATTCATCCTGTAACTGAAAGATTTTACTACACTCTCCCTATTATCTCCACCCCCTACAACTTTTCTATGTAGTTACAAATATTTAGTCACGCAGTCATGCCCAACTCTTTGTGACCCCTTAGCGGAGAAGGCAATGGCACTCCACTCCAGTACTCTTGCCTGGAAAGTCCCATGGATGGAATAGCCTGGAAGACTGCAGTCCATGGGGTCGCTGAGGGTGGGACATGACTGAGCAACTTCACTTTCACTTTTCACTTTTATGCATTGGAAAAGGCAATGGCAACCCACTCCAGTGTTCTTGCCTGGAGAATCCCAGGGACGGGGCATCCTGGTGGGCTGCAGTCTATGCGGTCGCACAGAGTCGGACACGACTGAAGTGACTCAGCAGCAGCGGAATATAGCCTCCAAGGGCTTCTGTCCATGGGATTCTCAGGGCAAGAATATTGTAGTGGGTTGCCTTTCCCTTCTCCAGGGGATCTTCCTGACTCTGGGGTCAAACCTGAGTCTCTCACACTGCAGGCAGATTCTTTACCATCTGAGCCACCAGGGAAGCCCAGAGTTACAAATATACAACCTGACATTTTTTATTTATTTTTATTTTTTTTTTATTTTTTAACTTTACAATATTGTATTGGTTTTGCCATATATCAACATGAATCCGCCACAGGTATACACGTGTTCCCCATCTTGAACCCTCCTCCCTCCCCATACCATGCCTCTGGGTCGTCCCAGTGTACCAGCCCCAAGCATCCAGTATTGTGCATCGAACCTGGACTGGTGACGCATTTCATATATGATATTATACATGTTTCAATGCCATTCTCTCAAATCATCCCACCCTCTCCCTCTCCCACAGAGTCCAAAAGACTGTTCTATACATCAGTGTCTCTTTTGCTGTCTCGTATACAGGGTTATTGTTACCATCTTTCTAAATTCCATATATATGCATTAGTATACTGTATTGGTGTTTTTCTTTCTGGCTTACTTCACTCTGTATAATTGGCTCCAGTTTCATCCACCTCATTAGAACTGATTCAAACATATTCTTTTTAATGGCTGAGTAATACTCCATTGTGTATATGTACCACTGCTTTCTTATCCATTCATCTGCTGATAGACATCTAGGTTGCTTCCATGTCCTGGCTATTATAAACAGTGCTGTGATGAACATTGGGGTACACGTGTCTCTTTCCCTTCTGGTTTCCTCAGTGTGTATGCCCAGTAGTGGGATTGCTGGGTCATAGGCAGTTCTATTTCCAGTTTTTTAAGGAATCTCCATACTGTCCTCCATAGTGGCTATACTAGTTTGCATTTCCACAAACAGTGTAAGAGGGTTCCCTTTTCTCCACACCCTCTCCAGCATTTATTGCTTGTAGACTTTTGGATCACAGCCATTCTCACTGGCGTGAAATGGTACCTCATTGTGGTTTTGATTTGCATTTCTCTGATAATGAATGATGTTGAGCATCTTTTCATGTGTTTGACATTTTTTCTTATTGGAGGTTAATTGCTTTACAATGCTGTGGTCTCTGCCATACGTCAATGTGAATAAGTCATAATTTTATATATATATATATATATATATATATACACATACATTTATATCCATAAATGTATATACATATATTTATTATACCCTTCCTCTTGAATCTCCCTCCCACTCCCCCCTTCCACCTGTCTAGGTCATCACAGAGCACGAGGCTGGTCTCCCTGTGTTATACAGAAGCTCCTGCTAGTTGCCTATTTTACACATGATAGTGTTTATGTATCAGTGCTGTTTTTTCAGTGGGTCCTATCCTCTCCTTCCCCCACAGTGCCCACAAGTCTGTTCTCTAACCTACATCCCCATTTCTTCTCTCTAAATAGGTTCATCAGTACTATTTTTTCTAGATTCCATGTATATGCATTAATAAATGATATTTGTTTTTCTCTTTCTACTTACTTCACTCTGTATAACTGGCTGTATGTTCATCCACCCCACTACAACTGACTCAATGCTTTCCTTTTTATAGCTGAGCTATATTCCATTGCATATATGTACCATATCTTCTTTTTCCATTCATCTGGGTAGTCTAATACTAATCTAAATTTATATGCATACACATGCACACACCCCATAATATCATACAGAAAACCCAAATGAACTTTTTGGCCAACCAAATAAATCATGATGACTATTTTGAAAACACTGGATTGTACAATTGAAATTTGCTAAGATGGTAGCATATTTGCCATCTCTTCATGGTGAATAGATGGAGAAACAGTGGAAACAGTGGCAGACTTTATTTTGGGGGGCTCCAAAATCACTGCAGATGGTGATTTCAGCCACAAAATTAAAAGATGCTTACTCCTTGGAAGGAAAGTTATAACCAACCTAGACAGCATATTAAAAAGCAGAGACATTACTTTGCCAACAAAGGTCCATCTAGTCAAGGGTATGGTTTTTCCAGTAGTCAGGTATGGATGTGAGAGTTGGACTATAAAGAAAGCTGAGCAACACAGAATTGATACTTTTGAACTGAGAGTTTCTTGGACTACAAGGAGATCCAACCAGTCCATCCTAAAGGAAATGAGCCCTGAATATTCATTGGAAGGACTGATGTTGAAGTTGAAACTCCAATACTTTGGCCACCTGATGCGAAGAGTTGACTCATTTGAAAAGACCCTGAGGCAGGGAAAGATTGAAGATGAAATAAGGGGATGACAGAGGATGAGTGGTTGGATGGCATCACCAAATTAGTGGACAAGAGTTTGAGTGAACTCCAGGAGTTGGTGATGGACAGGGAGGCCTGGCATGCTGCAGTTCATGGGGTAGCAAAGAGTCAGACACAACTCAGTGACTGAACTGAATGGAAGAGAGTAGAACTTAAATTTTCTCACACATACACACACACACAAAAACAAGATAAGTGTGTAAAGTAATCAGTGTGTAAGTTAAAGGAGAATTCCTTTCACAAAGTATACCTAAATCAAATCATCATGATGTACACTTCAAGTATCTTATGATTTTAAATATTAACTATACCTTAATAAAGCTAATTTTTTAAAGCTTCTTAAAAAATGATAAAGGAGAAATAACAAATGTTGGTGAGGATGTGGAGAAAAGGAAACCCTAGTGCACTGTTGGTAGAAATGTGAATGTGTACAGCCATTATGGAGAGCAGTATGGAGATTCGTCAAAAATTATAAATAGAACTACTATATTATCTATCTATTCAACTTCTGGGTATTTCTCTAAATAAAATGAGAGCATTAATTTGAAAATATATATGCAACCCTATATTCATTGCAGCATTATTTACATGGACCAAGACATGAAAGCCACCTACATGTCCATTGATGGATGAATGGATAATGATGTGAAATACACACACACACACACACACACACACACACACACACACACACACACACACACACAAAATGGCATACTACTCAGCCATAAAAAATAAAAATCTGGCCATTTGTGACAATGTGGATGGACCTTCCAGGTATTATGCCATACTAAATAAGGCAGACAGAGAAAGATAAATACAAGTATGATTTCACTTGCACATGAAATCTAAAAAACAAAACAAATAAAAAATGGACCAAAACTTATAGATACAAAGAACGGATTGATGTTTATCAGAGAGGAAGGGGATTGGGGTAGTTGGGCAAACTGGGTGAAGGCAGTCAATTGTAATATGACACATATTAGCTGGCTTACTATGCTGATTGGGCTTCCAGGTGATTCAGGGGTAAAGAATCTGTCTGACAAGCAGGAGACACAGATTCCATCCCTGGGTCAGAAAGATCCCCTAGAGGAGGAAATGGCAACACACTCCAATATTCTTGCCTGGGAAAACCCATGGACAGAGGAGCCTGGCGCACTGCAGTCCATGGGGTCACAAAGAGTTGACATGACTTAGCCACTAAACAACATTCTGCCTACTATACAGTCATTTTTGTAAGTGTGTCATTTTGTATCATTCAAGAACCCTTCTATAATAGAAACAGACACAGAATTAACCACAGCCTCTGAAATGAGTGAATACACTATTTCTTCAAAGTTAAATGCCAACACATTTTGGGGCAGAAGACCAAAAACTATCTACAACTAATTGTATCATGGGATCACAGCCTTGCTACTCAAAGAGTATCCACAGACCAGGACCTGTAGAGTCAGCATCATCCAGCAGCTTGTTAGAAATGCAGTCTTTGGACCCACCAGGACCTGCTGAATTAGATTCTGAATTTGTAGTAGGATTGTTGTTGATTTGTAGCTACAATGAAGTTAGAAAAGGACTGACTTAGAATAACTTTGCTATCCTTTATTGTTGCCATTTGAGGAAGCATGCTATTCTGGGGATGCTTTCCCACAGATTTTAGATGTTTGGCAGCATCATTTCAGATGTTGTCAAACACCCCAGAGGAAAATCCTCTATGATTCAGAACTACTGGTGTACAGTTTGGAAACTAGACACACCCTGACAGGTTTACAATCAAGGACCATCAAACACTCAGATATTAACTTTGGCTGTATCATTAAACTCCTCTAAGCTCCATTTCTGCAGTGGAGAATGGAGTTCTTAAATGTACTGCCTCACAGATGACACATCTGTAAATATTCAATCAAGCAATTCTTATCAGGCACTAAGATCAAGCTTTAGCACAAACTATTCAAGTATATTTACTATCATCAACAAATATTTTATAATGAAGGATTACATGAAAGCTCAGAACTAGAGATGTAAGTATGAAGTTCCTAAATGTTATGGCAAAAGTGTCATGAAGACAACATATGTAGTGCCCCAAGGTTGATTAACAAAAGAACTCAGTTCTTCCCCTTATTGAAAAAGAGAATAGCCCACCTGTACCCCATCATGAAATCCATTTACCACTTACGTGGCTGGCCTGTAGATCTCCTTAACACCAATGAACTGAAGTTGCTCCATGATGTCTGGGATACTTGCACACCGAGTAAGATTAATTCTCGATGTGCAAGTATCCCAGACATCAAAGGTATGAGAGACACAAAAAAAAAAAGAAAAAGAGAATAGAAATGTCCTGGAGATTTAGAGTCTGTATCCCCATCATAAATCAAAACTTTGGAGATACAAGAGACCTAATTCAGACACTCAGTCTTAGACTTGGAGAAAACTTTAACTCAGGGTTGAAACAAGGTGCTAGGAGATTTAGAGATCTGAAACGAAGGAAATTTTAGGGAGAAGGAGTGAAAAAACAAACAAACAAAAATAATGGATTCCCTTGACTTCTACCCTGATCCCTTGTGAATAGAGAATCTTTAAGGAAAATTTCCTTCCTTCCTGACCAGGTTTCCACAGGGAAATTATGTGCTTAGAGGTTGAAATAAAAAGAAATGTGCCTAATGAGCAGGTCGAGGGACCTATAAACACTAACATCTGCAGTCTCTCGGTGTGTGTAATCTTGAGCTGGATGGACACTTTATTTCCTTTGTTTGGAGTCCTAATCCTGATTGGGGTTGGGGGTGGGCTGTAGTTTCATCCCTTCCTGCTGTTTTGTCTGGGAACAGAGCCTTCATCTCCATCATTAGCCTTCCAGAGAAGAATTAAGACTCCCCCCTTGGAGACCTTCCTCCCAGAGTTCCCCCATCCAGGTGAGTCTCCGATCTAGATGATGGTACATGAGAAGGTCAGAAAGAAAAGAAGCCAGTTCAACTCAGCCCAGAGGCAAAAGATCACTGTGTCTGTCTGTTTGCTTGATTAATTAAAGTATTTGTGTCAGTGGCTAGGTAATATTTCACAGTGTGGCTATGCTACTCACACTTTTGATGAATGGCCTTTCATGCTCTTTATCATTAAAGTGCTATTTCATTCATGCCACAGAAATATGTTGAGATTTTAAGCTCAAACTGTGGTTCACATCAAGAAGGATTTTTCTCATGCAGAAGATTCTGAGCAATGTCCAGGAACATTTTGACTGTCTCACTGGAGAGAGTTGGGTGGAGGCCACAGAGGCTCTCAACATCTTTCAATGCACAGGACAAACAGAGCAACAGAGACTGATCTGACTGGGAATGTCAGTAGTGTTGAGACTCAGAAAACTTGAGTTAGAGAATATCTGCACGATAACATTTATAGCTGTCCTCAGGTTGTTTCCCAAATCTGCAAGACTTTAGTTTTCTGGCAGCAAAATTAGCAACACTGCTTTTGCTACTGGTTTAAAAGTTCAAACCCCAAGCAGTGTGACAGGTCTTTACACTTATTTCTCAGGCTAATGGTTATGAAAGACATTTTTTTGTTTTTATAAACTGTGGCTCAGCTTCAGCAATTTACATATTTGATCCTCATTTTGACTTGCCTGTTATTACTATGTCATATATCATTTATCCAGTTTTCTCCAGTTATCAGCATTTCAAAAAATTTTATGGCAGAACCACTACAATATTGTAAAGTAATTAGCCTCCAATTAAAATAAATTTATATTAAAAAATAAATAAATAAATTTATAGATTATTATTTCTCAATTGACTTTTGGAGGATATTTTCATGATAAAATATTTATTTTATTTCAAAATATCTATCTTCCGACTTCTGAGTTTTTTGGTTTTCATTTTGCCACAAGTAAATTTTATGTATACTTTTCTAGAATGTTCATCTGAAATGTATTGGTCACTTTACACTAACATTGTAATACCTCATTTTTTGTAAAATGAGTGAGCTAGGACACCAACTTCATAATCTTTCAGATAACTAGTCATTCATGATTGATCTTTTGTTTTTGGTAAGTATTTGTTTAATTTTTTTTTTACTTTTAATTAAACGGTAGTTGCTTTACAGTATTGCTTTGGTTTCTATTAAACATCAACATGAATCAGCTTCAGGCCAGATCTTATTTGACAATATAATCTTTTGCAACTAAATGGAAACATGACCTTGCCATTTGCTAAATGTTCAAAACTATTATGACTTAATTCCTGATCATTCAAAAATAAATAGTGGAACATCCACTATGTGCCAGGAAGTCCTCGGTACATTACACGTTATATTCTCTTCTATCAGGTCTTTGCTGCATTAAATATCAGCACATATTCATGCCATTAAATTATTGTTATTTTATATCACATTTCATTTAGTCTGATTCTTCATTCAATTTTGCTCACTACAGTTTTTAAAAACTTTTCACTCTAACCTGGTTTCAGTTCAGTTCAGTTCAGTTGCTCAGTCATGTCTGACTCTTTGCAACCCCGTGAATCGCAGCACGCCAGGCCTCCCTGTCCATCACCAACTCCTGGAGTCCACCCAAACCCATGTCCATTGAGTCTGTGATGCCATCCAACCATCTCATCGTCTGTCATCCCCTTCTCCTCCTGCCCTCAATCTTTCCCAGCATGAGGGTCATTTCAAATGAGTCAACTATTCACATCAGGTGGCCAAAGTATTGGACTTTCAGTTTCAACATCAGTCCTTCCAATGAATATTCAGGACTGATTTCCTTTAGGATGGACTGGTTGGATCTCCTTGCAGTCCAAGGGACTCTCAAGAGTCTTCTCCAACACCACAGTTCAAAAGCATCAATTCTTCGGTGCTCAGCTTTCTTTATAGTCCAACTCTCACATTCATAAAGGACCACTGGAAAAACCATAGCCTTGACTAGACGGACCTTTGTTGACAAAGTAATGTCTCTGCTTTTGAATATGCTATCTAGCTTGGTTATAACTTTCCTTCCAAGGAATAAGTGTCTTTTAATTTCACGGCTGCAGTCACCATTTGCAGTGATTTTGGAGCCCAGAAAAATAGTCTGACACTGTTTCCACTGTTTCCCCATCTATTTGCCATGAAGTGATGGGACCATATGCCATGATCTTAGTTTTCTGAATGTTGAGCTTTAAGCTAACTTTTTCACTGTCCTCTTTCACTTTCATCAAGAGGCTTTTGAGTTCCTCTTCACTTTCTGCCATAAGGGTGGTGTCAGCTCCATATCTGAGGTTATTAATATTTCTCCCAGTAATCTTGATTCCAGCCTGTGCTTCCTCCAGCCCAGCGTTTCTCATGATGTACTCTGCATATAAGTTAAATAAGCAGGGTGACAATATACAGCCTTGATGTACTATCCTTTATTCTTTCATTATATAGCTTTTCACACTCTTCTGTGTTTTTCTGGATAAGCATATATTCATATGCCTTTCTGAAAAGTACAAAAGTGAACAAAGCAGGTAAGGTCCCTGCCTTTTTGGGTCACACAGTCTAACAATAAGGTCAGAGTACAATGAAATAAATGTGTCATGATGTAATGTCCTCAGACTTAATTATATGAAGGAAGTTATTCAGCATAAAAATACAGAATTGTCATGGTGTAGGACACCATGGTACAAAGCATGGCCCAAGGAGGCCTCTGCAAGTTGGATGAAGTTCAGAACAAGGATCAGAGTATGCCCATTGGGTTTCTCAAAACCCAAAGTCCAAGAACAGCCAAGGAAAGATGCTACATGAGAAAAGTGAGAAAGGAGCTAACCTCATCCCTTATCAGACCATACAAAAACTAACTGGTCAAGTAATTATGAAACAGGCCCAGGAGAAACAAGTCTTCTATGGCTTGATATTAAAAATGCCCAGTTTTGTTATACTTTGTATATTTTGTTTATGAAGTGTTGGTTTATCCCTTTGCTCATTTTCTCTTAGGGGAAACAATAAGTAAAATGTCTTTTGATATCTTTTGACATCATAGAGGTATCACTACTATTGTCTTTCAGACAAGTTCATTTTGGATCTCTTGTTATTTTTCTGGGCATCAAAGGAAAATAATTAAGGTTGGAATGCTGCCAGGACCATGGAAGATTATTCTTTCTCACAGGCTCTCAGGGACCAACTGACCTTGTTAAGATATTTTTCTCATCATTACTCTCTCTCTCTCTCTCTCCCTCCATCTCTCCCTCTCTTTGCTCTCTGTTTATTGAAAAGGCAATTTAATGTTTGTTTAAATACACAAAATGGCTATCTCAGTGTGGAACCCCAGGTTTATTTGTCCATAGGAAACTTGAGAATTGGAATTTCAGGGAATCACTTCTATGTTATATAGTGTAAGGTTCATTGATCTGCCCAGCTTGGGTTGCACACATTCCTAGTGTACTCAGTAGTGCTGCAGCTGAGAAAGAAATGAAAATAACACAGTGAAGAAAGACAGAGTGTGTTCTGTGTCTGTTTGCTACTGGTGGGGTGTCAAAAATCTTCAGAACAAGGGTATCAGTTCTCATATATTCCAAGATGACTTTTAAGGTAGTGGGGCCAGAATTCAATCAAAGGAGGTACTAAAGAGGTGGGCTGTTTCAATTCACAGGATCCCTTTGCAACAAGATTAATAAAGGGCAAGATATAGTACAGAACAGGAAGTCCCTTGCCCTGGGATTTCAGCAGTAGCCGAGAGACCACGTCCCTCCTCAACAGGTGTGACACCATCTCTTATCACTCTTTGTCATCTTCATTCACTTGCAGCACTGGCTTTACTTTCTTTGACTCGAGCCCTGGAAACAAGCACATTCCTCACGGCCTTTCACTGGACATTTCCTCTGCCAGGGACATACTTCATTATATAAACTTGCATCTCCTTCCCTCTCTTGCTTGAGGTCACTGTTCAAATGTCACCTTGTTTGCAGGTCTTACCTAAACACCCATGCAAAATATAAAGCCTAATTCACCCTCTCCTTTACATGAGCTTACCCTTTCTATATAGCTCCTGTCACCATCTGAAATGTAATGGTCTCTATTATTTGCTTAGATTTTCTATCTCCGTCATTGAATGTGTGTATATGCTCAGTCGTGTAGATAGATAGATGTGTAGAAAGATAGATCTTTCTGTGACCCCATGGACTATAGCCCACTGGGCTCCCCTGTCCATGGGATTATCCAGGCAAGAATACTGGAGTGGGCTGCCATTTTTTCTCCAGGGGATCTTCCTGACCCAGGGATCAAACCCTAGTCTCTTGCATCTCCTGCATGGGCAGGCAGATTCTTTACCACTGCACCACATGGAAAGTACTCCCATCATTTAATAATAGGGTCCTATTTTGTTCTTCAGCAAACTATACTTGTTGCCTAGACATTGGTAACATGGTCAGCTCTCAATTTTACTACTGAAATGCATGAAAAATTTTCTAATGAAAATTATAGGATGCATAATCCCTCAGGGAAAGAGTTGACAAGGTCAAAAATTCCATATCAATGGTGGCATGAGGGAATCTAAAGGAGACCATATTCATACACAAAATATATTTTATTGAATTACATGATGGAAATATGTAAATACCAGCATTTAAAATGTGGGAGTAAACCAGGTAGTTGTGCAAATTAGTCATGTTACTTTCCTCTTTCTGTGAAGCCACTTCCATCATATGGAACAAGGTAATGATACACGAATTTCAGAATTTCTTCTTCTGGGATTTTCAGAGGATCCAGAACTACAGCCCATCATATTTGGGCTTTTCCTCTCTATGTACCTCATCACTGCTTTTGGAAACCTGCTCATCATCTTGGCCATCACTTCAGACTCCCACCTGCACACCCCCATGTACTTCTTCCTCTCCAACCTGTCCTTTGTAGACATCTGTTTCACTTCCACCACCATCCCAAAGATGCTGTGGAACATCCAGACCCAGAGCAAAGTGATCACCTATGAAGGCTGCATCACACAGATTTATTTTCTCATCCTCTTTGCAGTGTTGGACATTTTTCTCCTGACTGTGATGGCCTATGACCGCTTTGTGGCCATCTGCCATCCCCTGCACTACACAGTCATCATGAACCCAAGACTTTGTGGATGGCTGGTGTTGATGTCCTGGATCATAAATATTCTTAATTCCTCATTACAAAGCTTAATGATGCTGCAACTGTCCTTCTGCACAAACATTGAAATTCCCCACTTTTTCTGTGAACTCAATCATATGGTCCAACTTGCCTGTTCTGACACCTTTCTTAATAACATAGTGATGTATTTTGCAGCTGTCCTGCTGGGTGGTGGTCCCTTTGTTGGTATCCTTTACTCTTATTCTAAGATAGTCTCCTCTATACGCAGAATCGCATCAGCTCAGGGGAAATATAAAGCATTTTCCACCTGTGCATCTCACCTCACCGTTGTCTCCTTATTTTATTGTACGATGCTTGGAGTGTACCTTAGCTCTGCAGCTACCCACAATGCACACTCAAGTGCAACAGCCTCGGTGATGTACACAGTCATCACACCCATGCTGAACCCCTTCATCTACAGCCTGAGGAATAAAGACATGAAGAGGGCTCTGAAAGTATTCTTTGTGAGAGGAACTGTGTAAGAGCTAGCTGTCATAAAACTGAAAAAGCACTTGAGATTGCAGAGGTCAAAGCCTCAGAGTCAGAAAATGTGACTATTTGATCAGATGATGAAATCAGAACTTGCTCTTTTTAAATAAATACATTTCTGGAATTTGCATTTATTTGACTAACTTTTCTATTCAATTCGTGTAAATCACTTTATTAAGCTTCCTTTTCTCTCTGACATTCATCTGCTTTCTCTTTGTTTTATTCCCACTTTCACAAATTTACTTCATCGATGTATCAGGAATGTTGGGAAATTCCCACTGACTAAATGAGACAACATAGATTTTTTTTTTTTTAGAATAACTTTTCACAAATGACAAACCTGCTCAGTCACTCAATCATGTCTGACACTATGCAACCCTATGGACTATAGTCCACCAGGCTCCTCTGTCCATGGAATTTTTCTGGCAAGGATACTGCTGTGGGTTGCCATTTCCTCCTCCAGGGATCAAACTTGTGTCTCTTTCATCTGCATTGGCAGGCACATTCTTTACCCCTAGTGCAACCTGGGAAGCCCCATAAATGACATTTGTCTTACCAGATATTTTTCTTCTGTTTCTCTAAAAGAAGTGTCATGAGTTGTAGTCTTCCTACCAAAAAACACATGTTTGATCATGAAGACAATTTATATAATTTTATAACAGAGGAAAACCTGAGACACTATTTTCACCTTTATATCCAATATTCTCATGTACATCACTATCTTACCTGCCTTTTCTCGCCATTGAGACTGTAACATACTATTGTGATTTGTGACAAGTCATTGATTTTTATTCTCCTCATTTGGATCCTGTTCTTGGCATCCATATTTCCCACAATAGCCACTGTCAACATGATTATCAGATACATGTCTGCAAAAGGAGTTCCCACTGAAAGACACATTTTAATAAACAGATTGACCTAATATGGCTTTAGAATCACAGATGAACATCAATATTTCAGCTCAGTTGCTCAGTTGTGTCCGACTCTTTGCAACCCCATGGACTGCAGCATACCAGGCTTCCCTGTCCATCACCAACTCTCAGAGTTTGCTCAAACTCATGTCCATCCAACCATCTTATTCTCTGTCGTCCCCTTCTCCTCCTGCCTTCAATCTTTCCCAGCATCAGGGTCTTTTTCAATGTGTCAGCTCTTCGCATCAGATGGCCAAAGTATTAAAGTTACAGCTTCAGCATCAGTCCTTCCAATGAATATTCAGGACTGACTTGTTTTAGGATTAACTGGTTTGATCTCCTTGCAGTCCAAGGGACCTTCAACACAATGAAACAAAATTGTGATTCATACATTGTATTACTTTGAAAAATACTCATTTTCCATGCTGTATATCTACCCATTGGAGAATGGAGGATTGGTGTCCATGTGTTAAGGGGAGGTTTATATGTATTAGTGAAAGATTGATTAACATTTTTTTTCTTTTTTTATTCAATTATCTTCCTCTTTCTGCTTGAAAACTTTCAGTGCTACCTGTAATATGATTAATGTCATTGATTTAATGAAACTGTATCTCCACCGCATTTTGTCATAACCCAAGAAGGATGGTGAATGATCACTTTCATCCTCCATAACTCTGTTATACTCATGATTCTATTCACATTTTATGATCAAAGAATGACTCAACAGACATCTTGAATTGCTGTTCAGTCATGTGAATCAGAATTACCAGTCTTTTTTCCTACATAGACATACCTGTCCTTTCAACCTCTTCTGGTTACTGAGAAATGAACCGCAGTGAGAGATTTCAATTACAGTTATCTGAAATGAACTGAAATGACAGAGTAACCATGAAAGCTATCCTGAAATATAAGAACAAATGAGGGCAGTTCAGGATTAGGAACACGTGTATACCTGTGGCAGATTCATGTTGATGTATGGCAAAACCAATACAATATTGTAAAGTACCAAAAAAAAAAAATCCTTTACAAAAAAACAACAACAACAAAAATAAAAGAACAAATGACAAGAATAATCAGGAGCAATTATAACTGTCCTCATTCTGTTCACTTTGATTATTGTATTAGTTAGATATTGCTGCATAACAAGCCATCCTAAAGCTAATGCTGTAATATACTGTCTTTGTTACCAGATGAGATTATAAGGTAGAGTTGTTCTGAGCTCTGCTGATCTCCTAATGGGTGTAAACTCAGCTGTGAGTCTCTACATTGCTTTTCTTAGGTTTATCCATGATACGATGTGTGAGATGATACCTTTTTCACTTGACCCAATGTGATCAGTTTGTTTCTCTGGTTGTATCTTGAATTTTACCAAGAGAGTACCAAGAGTGAATTGCTTTAATTTACTTCTATTTCTATACCCATATATGACACTTTTCTTTTCACCTGGGTAATGAGATATCTCCCATAACTGCTCAGTGTGCATCAGTTATCTGTGCCCTAAATCCTACTCTGATCCACGCACCTTTAGACTTCAAAGTGATGTACTGGAAAATGATTGCATACCATAAACTGCATATTTTGAAATGATAAATAAAATGATCTGTACCAAATTTACAATGCATACTGTATATTTCCATTGCACATAATTCATGACAGTGCACAATAACTTGAAAGGCTTTTAAAAGTGTTTAAATATGTTAATCTCCCTGAGCCTAAATCATTATCTATGTAGGTAATGTGAGATAATAAACATAGCTTCAGAGGAAGATTTCAAGAAATTAATGATGTAAGTGGATGTATTTTTGTGGAATCCTAAGAAAATGTTCAAATGTAAACTTGTGTTTATTTATTTATATAAATTTATCTTTCAAATGAGCATGAGCATACCTATGTATGTACACACAGAAATGCATTTGTGGTTCTATGTTTTATACAGAAAGAAAGCTTGAGAGAAAATTGGAGAGGATACACTACTGGGCATATATACTGAGAAAACCATAATTCAAAAAGATAATTCAAAGCACATGGACCCCAATGTTCACTGCAGCACTATTTACAATAGCCATGATATGATATGGAAGCAACCTAGATGTCCATCAACAGATGAGTGGATAAAGAAGATGTAGTACATATATACAATGGAATATTACTCAACCATAAAAAGGAATGAAATTGAATCAGTTGTAGTGATATGGATGAACCTAGAGCCTACCATACAGAGTGAAGTAAGCCAGAAAAACAAATATCATATATTAATGCATACATACAGAATCTAGAAAACTGGTGCTGATGAACCATTCGCAGGGGAAGAACAGAGATTTAAATGTAGAGAGTAGACCTGTGAACACAAGGAGAAAGAAGAGGGGGAACAAACCGAGAGACTGGCATTGACATATATATACCACCATGACTAAAATAGATAGCTGGCAGGAAGCTGTTGTATAACACAGGGAGCTCAGCTCAGGGTGCTCTGTGATGACCTGAGATAGGGGGTGGGATGGGAAGGAGACTCAAGAGGATAGGAATATATGCATACATATAGCTGATTCACTTTGTTGTACAGCAAAAATTGACATAACATTGTAAAGCAATTATATTCCAATAAAAATTTTTAAAACATCATGAGCAAAAAAAAAAAAAAAAGAAGAAGAAGAAGACTGTAAAAAGTTAAGCATAGATTTAAAGTGAACCATAGAGGGACTGGTCCAAGATGGTGATACAGGAAGATGCTGAATTAACTCCTCCCATGGATATGCTGAATCTACAGCTACACATGGATCAAGTCCCTCTGAAAAAGACCTGAAAACTAGCTGAAATGTTCCCTTGTATCAGATGAGAAAAGACTACACTGAGGCAGGTAGGAGAGACTGAGATGATCTCTTGCCAAAACCCCCAACCCTGATGCAGCAACCCAAATTCAGAAGGGGTTTTACAAATCTGGAGCCTCTTCTTGAGGATTAAAATGTTCATAGCCTATATTAAGACCTGCTCTTAATATTAAGGCCCCAACTCTTAAGACCTGTATGTGGGAGATGAGCCATCAAAATACCTATCTTTGAAAACCATCAGGATTTATGTCTATGAGATGCGAAGAGACGTTGCAAATAGAGACACTGCTTTTAAAAGACTCACACATAGACTCAATCACCACATAAACTCAAGGCTCACTGCTGAAGCAAAAGTTTGAAAAGTACCTAGACTATATGTGAGGGACTGTTGCTGTTTATTTAGTCGTTAAGTTGTGTTCAGCTCTTCACGATCCCATGGACTATAGCCCACTAGTTCCTCTGTCCATGGAATTTCCCAAGCAAGAATATTGGAGTGGGTTGCCATTTCCTGCTGCAGGGGATCTTCCCCACCCAGGGATCAAACCCACGTCTAGTGCATTGGCATACAGATTCTTTACCACTGAGCCACCTGGGGCATATTGAGTTGCTAATCTAACTACACCCACCAAAAGGCCAGAAGCCTGTTGAAATTCTCTCTTGGCATGGAGGCATTGGTGGGAGCCATTTCACACTGTCATTCTGCATCACTAAAGTCGGCAGATATAATTCCTTGGCTCATCCTTTGTCAAGCTCCACACTGCCATTATCTCCTAGAGGGGAGATTTGCACATGTCTGGTCCTCTATGATTTTTTTTTTTTCTTTAAATGCAGCATCCCAGTTTCTCTGGCAGCACTCCAGAGAACATTCTTTGTGTCCCTGGCTCTAGAGGCCAGGGTACTTGCATTCCAAGGTCTGACTGGATTGCAAAATCAAAAAGACAGTTCTTGACAGCCTACCACCTCCAGGACATTGCACAGGTAGCAGACTGAATCACACTCCAGCCTTTCTGGAATAGAGGCCCCCGCTTGCTTGTCCAGGAGCTTTGGCCTTAGCGGCAGGCTTCTGTTCTGGTGTGCTCCTAGAGGTCTGTGCCTGTGATCTCAGGGAACAGAGATGAGCCTGGTGGATAAGTCTTTGTGTTCTGCCTCTGCTCTGTTTCAACTTGATAGTGAGCTTATACCCTTGTCTGGCCTCCTGATTTTTGCAGCTGCTTCCTGGGACAACCTTACATCCCAGGAAGACAGTGGAGCTTGTACTCTCAAGAACTGCAGGACTATAACCAAGGGAGGAAGAGTTCTTAAACTGCTACCACTTTCAGGACACAGGAAATAACAGACCTAGATACTTGATCTTTCTGTGAAATAAGCTTAAAACATTATCATCAATTGTAGCTGCAGCCTTAAAGACAGGCTTCTCATTTAACACATACCTACAGGCTTCCTTGGTGGTTCAGTGGTAAAGAATCCACCTGCCAATGCAACATGGGTTCAATCCCTGGTCCGGGAAGATACCCTGGAGAAGGAAATGGCAGCCCACTCCAGTATTCTTGCCTGGGAAATCCCATGGACAGAAGAGCCTGGCAGATTACAGTCCAGGGGGGTTGCAAGAGTCAGACACAACTTAACGACTTTATAATACAAGGACATGGTCTGACTATAAGCCTTTCCAGTTACCTTGAAAGATGGATATTATCTTCATGCTCTCTCTCTACCATGCCCCAGACTCCCAGTATGCCTTGGAGTGGAATTCTCACATGTGTCTGGTGCCCCAGTTTTTACATCCAATGGTCTGGATTTTGTAGCTACTTCACAAGGAATCATCCTCAATTGCCTGGCTCTGGAGGCTGGAGGTGGGGAGGCTTGTATGTAGTGCCCAAAGTTCACTAACAAAAGAACTCAGTTCCTTCCCCTGTTAAAAAGGAGAACAGAAACTTTCTGGAGGTTCGGAGTCTGTGTCCCCATCACAAATCAAAGCTTTGAAGACACAAGACACCCAATCCAGACAGGTTCCTCAGTTTTTGACTTGGGAGAAAATTCTAATTGACAGCTGAGATAAGATGCTAAGAGATTTAGAGATATGAAAGAGGGGCAATTTAATGGAGAAAGAGTAAAAAGAAGAAAAAAAACTGGATTCAATTGACTTCTACACTGGCCTCTTGTGACCAGAAAATCATTAGGAAAAATTTCCTTTCTTCCAGAAGAGCTTTCCACAGGGCAATTATGTACTTAGAGGTTGAAATAACAGACAGAAGTGTGCTTAATGAGCAGATACAGGGAGCTCTAAATATCCCACGTCTGAAGTCTCCTCAGTGTTTGCAAACCTTACCTAGAAGGGCCTTTATTTTGTTTTGTTTGATTTGAGTCCTAATCCTGGCTGGGGGGCGGTAGAATCACTCTTTCCTGCTGCTAGTCTGGGGACAGAACCTTAGTCTCCATCATTAACCGTCCAGGGAGGGGTTCAGACTCCTCCTCGGAGACCTTCCCCTCAGTTCCCATCCAGGTGAGTCCAACAACCCAGATGATGGTGCATGAGATGGTCAGAGAGAATGGAAGCCAATTCAACTCAGCCCAGAGGCAAGAGACTGCTGCTCTTGTTCCTTTGTTTGATTAATTAATGTGTTTATTTCTGTGATTACATATTTCACAATGCAAGAGTGCTATTTACACCTTTGACCATCTTTCACATTCTTTATCATTAAATTGCTGTTATGTCAGTGCTAGAAAAATATGTTGAGATTGTTAGTTTAAAACTGTGCTTCTAGTCAGGGGATTAGATTTGTCCCTGGGGGACACATTGAACAATGTCCAAGGACATTTTAGCTGTCACACTGGAGAGGGGTGAGTGGATACCATGGCTGCTGTAAACATCTTTCAATGCACAGGACAGAGCACACAATAGAGAATGATTTGGCCCAGAATATTCACAGCACTTGAGGTTGAGAAAGCCTGAGTTAAAAAAAACAACATTTATTGCAATATTTATAGTTGTCTTGAGAGTCCCTTGGACTGCAAGGAGATCCAACCAGTCCATCCTAAAGGAGATCAGTCCTGGGTGTTCATTGGAAGCACTGATGTTGAAGCTGAAACTCCCATACTTTGGCCACCTGATGCAAAGAGCTGACTCATTTGAAAAGACCATGATGCTGGGAAAGATTGAGGGCAGGAGGAGAAGGGGATGACAGAGGATGAGATGGTTGGATGGCATCACCGACTCGATGGACATGGGTTTGGGTAGACTCCAGGAGTTGGTGATGGACAGGGAGGCCTTGTGTGCTGTGGTTCATGGGGTCGCAAAGAGTCGGACACGACTGAGTGACTAAACTGAACTTATAGTTGTCTTCAGGTTTCTTTCCAATCTTATAACATTTTATGTTTCTAACAGCAAAATTAGAGAACTGCTTTTGCTGCCAGTTTAAAAGATCTAATCACAATCAATGTGATAGTTCTTTTAGGGTTCTCCTGACTCCACCAGGCTGATGGGTATGAAAGACACTTCTTTGTTTCTTAAGCTATAGCTCAGATTCGTCACACTGTACATATTTGATCACCATTTTGATCTGCCTATTATTATGTTGTTGTCGTTGTTTCGTGGCAAAGTCATGTCCAACTCTTTTGGGATCCCATGGACAGGAGCCCTCCAGGCTCCTCTGTCCATAGGATTTCCCAGGCAAGAACACTAGAGTGGGTTTCCATTTCCTGCTCCAGGGGATCTTCCCAACCCAAGAATCAAACTCCCAACTCCTGCATTGGCCTATGTAATAATTACCTATTTTTCTACAGTTTTTAGCATTTCAAAAAATTTCTACTGATCATAGCTTTTCAACTGACTTTTGCAGGATATTTTCGGCCATAAAAAGTTTTATTTTATTGAAATATATCTATATTCTTAGTTTTGAATTCCTTTTTTATTGGATGGTTTTGCCCCCTGCAAATTGAATATGTTGTTTTCTAGATGTTCATCTAAAATGTATTGGTTACCCCTACACAGAGCGTGGATGCAATACATTTCTTTTGTATGAAGTATGAGGGAACATAACTGTCATAGTGAGGACAGGACTTATAGAACATGCCCCAGGGCAGCCTCTGCATGTTGGATGAAGTCCAGAATCATGATTAGAATGTGCCCACTGAGATTCTCAAAAAAGGGATGAAATATTACAGAACGGGAACAGTAAAAGAAAGATACCACATGAGAAAATGGAGAAAAGGGCAAATCTCATCCATTATTGGGCCATACAAAAACTGTATGGTCAAGGACTTCCCTAGTGGTCCAGTGGTTAAGAATTCACCTTCCAATGCAGGGGGTGTAGGCTCAATCCCTGGTACCAGAGCTATGACTCCACATGCCTGATGGCCAAAAAACTAAAATATAAAAAAACAGAAGCAATATTGTAACAAATTCAGTAATGACTTTAAAAATGATTCACATCAAAACAATCTTAAAAAAAAAATAACTAATTGGTCGAATAATTATGGAATACGCACAAGAAAAGTAAATCTACTGCATCATACTAACAATGTCCAACTTTTGTTATACTGTATGCATTTTCACTGGGGAAATGTTGGTTTATCCCTTTGTTCATTTTTTTTGGTGGATGTACCATATATAAGGTGCTTGACACCATTAAAGAAAATCACTACTTCTGTCTTTTAGACAAGTTTTTTTTGTTTTTGTTTTTGTTTGGTTCTCTTATTATTTTCTCTGGGTAGCAAGGGAATGTAATCAGGGTTGGCATGCTGCCAGAACCGAGGGAGATTATTCTTCCTCACAATGTCTCTGGGACTGGCTGAGCTTATTAGATCTTTTCCTCCTGACCCACTTTATTTTTTTTCTCTCTTTCTGTTAATTGAACAGATTCTTTTTTGCTTAAAAAAAAATCAACCAAAAATGGCCCTATCAGTATGGAGTCCCAAGTTTTTATGTCCATGGGAAGTTGAAGAATTGGAATATCTGAGGACTATTTCTGCATTTTACAGTGGAGAGATCACTGATTGGGCCAGTTTGGGTTTTATGCATTCCTAGTACAAAGCTCAACATTCAGAAAACTAAGACCATGGCATCTGGTCCTATCACTTCATGGGAAATAGATTGGGAAACAGTGGAAATAGTGTCAGACTTCATTTTGGGGGACTCCAAAATCACTGCAGATGGTGACTGCAGCCATGAAATTAAAAGACGCTTACTCCTTGGAAAGAAAGTTATGACCAACCTAGATAGCATATTGAAAGGCAGAGATATTACTTTGCCAACTAAGGTCCGTCTAGTCAAGGTTATGGTTTTTCCAGTGGTCATGTATGGATGTGAGAGTTGGACTATGAAGAAAGCTGAGTGCCGAAGAACTGATGCTTTTGAACTGTGGTGTTGGAGAAGACTCTTGAGAGTCCCTTGGACTGCAAGGAGATCCAACCAGTCCATCCTAAAGGAAATCAGTACTGGGTGTTCATTGAAAGAACTGATGCTGAAGCTGAAACTCCAGTACTTTGGCCACCTCATGCAAAGAGTTGACTCATTGGAAAAGACCCTGATGCTGGGAGGGATTGGGGGCAGGAGGAGAAGGGGACGACAGAGGATGAGATGGCTGGATGGCATCACCAACTCAATGGACATGAGTTTGAGTGAACTCTGGGAGATGGTGATGGACAGGGAGGCCTGGCGTGCTGTGATTCATGGGATCACAAAGAGTTGGACACGACTGAGCGACTGAACTGAACTGACTGCAATTAGGAAAGGAAATCAACACTGAATATACACTGGAAGGACTATTGCTGAAGCTGAAGCTCCAATACTTTAGCTACTTGAAGACCTGAAAACCCAACTCATTGGAAAAGACCCTGATGTCAGGAAAAATTAAAGGCAAAAGGCGCAGAGGGCACCAGAGGATAAGATGGCTAGATAACCGACTCAATGGATATGAAATTGAGCAAACTCTAGGAGATAGTGAACCACAGGGAGCCTGGCGTGCTGCAGTCCATGGAGTTGCAAAGAGTCAGACAGGACTTAGCAACTGAAAATCAATAACAACAAAGTGTAATCAGAAAGGCGGTGGCTGAGAAAGACATGGAAATACTACAGTGCTGGAGGCCATTGTGTGTGTGAGAGAGAGATACTTGTGGAGTGTGACCAGTCTTCAGAACACGAATACAAGGACTCATACATTCCAAGACGATTCTTACAGTCCTGGCACCAGAACTCAAACAGAGGAGGTACTAAGGAGGGGAGCTGTTTTGTTTTTTTTTTTTTTTTAAATACTGACTGATTGATTGATTGACTGATTGACTTGGCTGTGCAGAATCTTCGTTGCAGCCTGAGATCTTTAATTGCAGAATGTGAACTCTTAGTCTTCTCATGTGGGATCTAGTTCCCTGAGAAGGGATCAAACCCTGGCTCCCTGCATTTAAGCAAGAGTCTTAGCCACTGGATCACCAGAAGAGTCCCCTGGGGACCCTTTAGCAACAAGATGAACAAGTTGTAGTATGGAACAGGAAATACCTGTGCCCTGGGGTTTCAGCAGTGGCAGAGAGACCACCTCCCTCCTTAACATGTGTGACACCACCTCTCCCCAGTCTTTCAGGTCCATTCACTTGCAACACTGCTTCTCTGTATTTGAATTGAGCACAGGAAACAAGCACCTTCTTTAGGGCCTTTGCCTTGGCTGTTCCTTCTGCTGGGCACACATGTCCCCACATAGACCCAATCTCTCCTTTGTGCCTGTCGTTAGTTTCGTCACAGAATCTGTCACCATAGGATGATATATAATTTTACTGTGTGTTTAAATAGTCATTCTCTGTTTTTATGTCCTGATTCATTTTTTCAATTTATTTTTAATTGGAGGATAATAATTACTTTATGATGTTGTGCTGGTTTCTGCTATACAATAATGTGAATCAGCCAGAAGTATACATGTATCACCTCCCTCTTGAGCCTCCCTCTCACCCCACCCTGTCCCACCCATCTAGGTCATCACCAAGCACAAGGCAGGACTCCCTATGTTACGTAGCAGCTTCTCACTAGCTATCGATTCTACACATAATATATAGATGTCAATGTTATTTTCTCAATTCGTCCCCTCTGCTTCCCCTGATGTGTTCACAAGTCCATTCTCTACATCTGCATCTCTATTCCTACACCTCAGATAGGTTCATCTGTATCATTTTTCTAGATTCCATATATATGTATTAATGTGCAATATTTATTTTTCTCCTTCTAACTTACTTCACTCTGTATAACAGGCTGTAGATTTGTCCACCACCCTTCAGTTGACTCAAATTAGTTCCTTTTTATGGCTGAATGATATTCCATTGTGTATATATACCACACCTTCTTTATCCATTCATCTATCCATCTAGGACATCTAGGTTGCTTCCATGTCTTAGCTACTGTAGTACTGCTGCCCATAAACTTTGGGGTACATGTGTTGTTTTGATTTATAGCTTTCTCAGATTATATACTCAGTTGTGGGATTGAGGAATCATATGGTAGTTTTATTTCCAGTTTTTTTTAAGGCATCTCTACACTATTTTCCATAGTGGCTATATCAACTTACATTCCCACTATATATTCATTCTCTATAATTGAAATGAGACTTTGGGGACTTTTGCTTTTTAGCACCTTTTACTCAGTGCTTAAAAATGGCAGACTGTATTACATTCTTGAATTACACTATGAAATTCTCATTAAAAGTGCAAAACTCATGACCCTTATGGTAAAAGCTGGTTGGGGAAAAAATTCCACATTATGTGGGGCACAAAGATAACTTCCATGGGGTTATAAAAAATACACAAAATATCAAATTAACATTTGACAACAAAATATAAATTTGAAACACATTTTGAATATCTGAGTAATACAAGTTTGTGTGAAAATTAACCATGTTATAGCCTTTCTTTTCCAGAAGTCACCTTCCTGCATGGAACCAGACAATGATACACAAATTCTAGAATTTCTCCTTCTGGGACTTTCAGAGGAAGTAAAAGTACAGCCCCTCATATTTGGGCTTTTCCTCTCCACGTACCTGACCACTATGTTTGGAAACCTGCTCATCATCTTGGCCATCACTTCAGACACCCACATGCACACACCCATGTACTTCTTCCTCTCCAACCTGTCCTTGGTAGACATCTGTTTCACTTCCACCACCATCCCAAAGATGCTATGGAATATCTGGACACAAAGCAAAGTTATCAGCTATAAAGAATGCATCACACAGATTTATTTTCTCATCCTCTTTGCAGTGTTGGACATCCTCCTCCTTACCGTGATGGCCTATGACCACTTTGTGGCCATTTGTCAACCTCTCCACTACACAGTCATCATGAACCACCAGCTCTGTTGACTACTGGTGCTGATATCCTGGATCATAAGTGTCCTGAATTCCTTATTACAAAGCTTAACGGTGTTGCAACTGTCCTTCTGCACAAACATTGAAATTCCCCACTTTTTCTGTGAACTCAATCATATGGTCCAACTTGCCTGTTCTGACACCTTTCTTAATAACATAGTGATGTATTTTGCAGCTGTCCTGCTGTGTGGTGGTCCCTTCTTTGGTATCCTTTGTTCATATTCTAAAATAGTTTCCTCTATATGCAGAATCTCATCTGCTCAGGGGAAATATAAAGCATTTTCCACCTGTGCATCTCACCTCACCATTGTCTCCTTATTTTATTGTACGATGCTTGGAGTATACCTTAGCTCTGCAGCTACCCACAATGCACACTCAAGTGCAACAGCCTCGGTGATGTACACAGTCATCACACCCATGCTGAACCCCTTCATCTATAGCCTGAGGAATAAAGACATGAAGAGGGCTCTGAAAGCATTGTTTGTGAAGGGAAATATATAAAGGCCAATTGTTGTAAAACTGAAGAAGTACCCAAGATTGAAGAGGTCAAAGCCTCGGAGTCAGATCTTGTGACTGATCAGACTATGAAAGCAGAACTTGCTACTTATATTTTCTTAAATTTCCATTTCTTTCATTTCAACTTTTCTATCTTAACTTGTAGCTCATTTTAATAAGCTTTCTTCTTCCTTTGATATCTTGCAAATTTTCCCTTATTTTATATTTTTTTAATTTATTTTTATTTAAGGATAATTGCTTTAGAGAATTTGGTTGTATTCTCAACATGAATCAGCCATAGATATACATATGTCTCCTGTCTTTTGAACCTCTCTCCCATTTCCCAGCCCATCCCACCCCTCTAGGTTGATACAGAGCCCCTGAGCCATACAGCAAATTCCCGTTTTCTATCTGTTTTACATATGGCAGAGTAAGTTTCCATGTTACTCTTTCCATACATCTCACCCTCTCCTCCCCTCTCCCTATGTCCATTAGTCTATTCTCTATGCCTGTTTCTCCATTGCTGCCCTGTAAATAAATACTTCAGTACCATTTTTCTTGATTCCGTATGTATGTGTTAGAATATAAAATTTATTTTTCTCTTTCTTACTCACTTTACTCTGTATAATAGATTCTAAGTTCATCCACCTCATCAGAACTGACTCAAATGCATTCCTTTTTATGGCTGAGTAACATTCCATTGTGTATATGTACCACAACTTCTTCATCCAATCATCTGTCAATGGACATATAGGTTGCTTCCACGTTCTAGCTATTATAAATACTGCTGCAATGAACAATGGGATACATGTGTCTTTTTCAATTTTGGTTTGCTCAGAGTATAAGCCTAGAAGTGGGATTGCTGGGTCATAAGGTGGTTTTATTCCTAGTTTTTAAGGAATCTCCACACCATCTTCCATAGAGGCTGTATCAATTTACATTCCCACCAACAGTGCAAGAGCATTCCCTTTTCTCCACACCCTCTCCAGCATTTATTGTTTGTAGACTTTTTAATGATGGCCATTCTGACCAGTGTGAGGTGATATCTCACTGTAGTTTTGATTTTCATTCTGTAATAATGAGTAATGTTGAGCCTCTTTTCATGTATTTGCTAGACATCTGTATATCTTCTTTGGAGAAATGTCTATTTAAGTATGTTTTCCACTTTTTGACTGAGTTGTTTGTTTTTCTGGCATTGAGTTGTATGAACTGCTTGTATATTTGGAAATTAATCCTTTGTCAGTTGTTTCATTTGCAATTATTTTCTCCCATTCTGACAGCTGTCTTTTCACCTTGCTTATAGTTTCCTTTGCCATGTAAAAGCTTTTAAGCTTAATCAGGTCCCATTTGTTTACTTTTGTTTCTATTTCCATTACTCTAGGAGGTGGGTCATATAGGACCTTGCTTTGATTTGTGTCATTGAGTGTTCTGCCTATGTTTTCCTCCAAGAGTTTTATAGTTTCCGGTCTTACATTTAGGCCTTAAATCCATTTTGAGTTTATCTTTGTGTTTGATGTTAGGAACTGTTCTAATTTCATTCTTTTACATGCAGCTGTCCTGTTTTCCCAGCACCATTTATTGAAGAGGCTGTCTTTGCCCCATTCCTCCTTTGTCAAAAATAGGGTACCCATAAGTTTGTGGGTTTATTTCTGGGCTATCTATCTTGTTCCATTGGCTTGTGTGTCTGTTTTTGTGCCAGTACTGTACTGTCTTGATGACTGTAGCTTTGTAGTATAATCTGAAGTCAGGAAGATTGATTCCTCCAGCTCCATTCTATTTCTTGGGACTGCTTTGGCTATTTGGGATCTTTTGTGTTTCCATATGAATTGTGAAATTTTTGTTCGAGTTCTGTGAAAAATGTCATTGGTAATTTCATAGGGATCACATTGAATCTGTAGATTGCATTTGGTAGTATAGTCATTTTCACAATATTGATTCCTCCCACCCAGGAGCATAGAATATCTCTTCATCTGTTTATGTTGTCTTTATTTAATTCATTAGTGTCTTATAATTTTCTTTCTACAGTTCTTTTGTCTCCTTCACTGTTTATTCCTAGATATTTAATTTTTGTTTGTTGCTATGGAGAATAAATTTATTGCTTAATTTCTCTTTCTGATTTTTCATTGGTAGTATATAGAAATGCAAGTGATTTCTGTGTATTGATTTTGTATTCTGCAACTTTGCTAAATTCACTGATTAGCTCTAGTAATTATCTGATACTATCTTTAGGGCTTTCTATGTACAGTATCATGTCATCTGCAAACAGTGAGAGCTTTACTTCTTGTTTTCCATAATGGATTCCTTTTATTAATTTTTCTTCTCTGATTGCTGTAGCTAGGACGTCCAAAACTATGTTTAATAATAGTGGTGAAAGTGGACACCCTTGTCTTGCTCCTGATCATAAGGGGAATGCTTTCAATTTTTCACCATTGAGAATAATGTTTGCTGTGGGCTTATCATATATGGCTTTTACTATGCTGAGGTAGGTTCCTTCTATGCCCATTTTTTGAAGAGTTTTGATCGTAAATGGGTGCTTAATTTTGTCAAAGGTTTTTTTTTTTGCATCTATTGAGATGATTATATGGTTTTATCTTTCAATTTGTTAATATGGTGTAACACATTTGATTGATTTAGATATATTGAAGAATCCTTGCATGCCTGGAATAAACCCAACTTGATCATGTTGATGTGTTGTTGAATTCTGTTTGCTAAAATTTGTTGAGGATATTTGTATCTATGTTCATCTGTCATATTGGCCTGCAGATTCCTTTTTTGTGTTGTCTTTGTCTGGTTTTCATATCAGGGTAATTGTGGTCTTGTAGAATGAGTTTGAAAGTGTTCCTTCCTCTGCAGTTTTTTGAAAGAGTTTTAGAAGGATAGGCATTAGCTCTTCTTTAAATGTTTGATAGAATTCTCCTGTGAAGCCAAGTGGTCCTGGGCTTCTGTTTTAGGGGAGATTTTTTTAATCACAGTTTAAATTTTAGTGCTTGTAATTGGGTTATTCATAATTTCTATGTCTTCTTTGTTTGAAAAACATCTATTTCTGCTTTATTGACTATTCCAAAGCCTTTGACTGTGTGCATCACAATAAACTGTGGAAAATGCTTCAAGAGATGGGAATACCAGACCACCTGACCTGCCTCTTGAGAAACCTATATGCAGATCAGGAAGCAAAAGTTAGAACTAGTCATGGAATAACAGACTGGTTCCAAATAGGAAAAGGGGTACGTCAAGGCTATATATTGTCACCCTGCTTATTTAACTTATATGCAGAATACATCATGAGAAACGCTGGGCTGGAAAAAGCACAAGCTGGACTCAAGATTGCCAGGAGAAATATCAATAACTTCAGATATGCAGATGACACCACCCTTATGGCAGAAAGTGAAAAAGAACTAAAGAGCCTCTTGATGAAAGTGAAAGAGGAGAGTGAAAAAGTTGACTTAAAGCACAACATTCAGAAAATGAAGATCGTGGCATCTGGTCCCATCACTTCATGGCAAATAGATGGGGAAACAGTGGAAACAATGGCTGACTTCATTTTGGGGGGCTCCAAAATCACTGCAGATGGTGATTTCAGCCATGAAATTAAAAGACACTTACTCCTTAGAAGGAAAGTTATAACCAACCTAGACAGCATATTAAAAAGCAGAGATATCACTTAACCAACAAAGGTCCGTCTAGTCAAGGCTATGGTTTTTCCAGTGGTCATGTATGGATGTGAGAGTTGGACTTATAAAGAAAGCTGAGCCCCGAAAAATAGATGCTTTTGAGCTGTGGTGTTGGAGAAGACTCTTGAGAGTCCCTTGGACTGCAAGGAGATTCAACTGGTCCATCTGAAAGGAGATAAGTCCTAGGTGTTCACTGGAAGGACTGATGTTGAAGCTGAAACTCCAATACTTTGGCCACGTGATGAGAAGAGCTGACTCATTGGAAAAGACCCTGATGATGGGAAAGATTGAGGGCAGGAGGAGAAGGGGACGACAGAGGATGAGATGGTTGGATGACATCACTGACTCAATGGACACGGGTTTGGGTAGACTCCAGGAGTTGGTGATGGACAGTGAGGCCTGGCGTGCTGCAGTTCCTGGGGTCTCAAAGAGTTGGACACGACTGAATGACTGAATTGAACTGAAGTGAAGGGGAATGTTCATAGCAATACAAGCCTACCTCAAGAAACAAGAGAGAAATCAAATAAATAACCTAACTCTACACAAAAAGCACCTAGAAAAGGAAGAAATGAGAAACCCCAGTGTTAGTAGAAGGAAAGAAATCACAAAAATTAAGGCAGAAATAAATGCAAAAGAAGTAAAAGAGATCATAGCAAAAATGGAAAAAAGCTAAAAGCTGGTTCTTCGAGAAGATAAATAAAATAGACAAACCATTAACCAGACTCATCAAGAAACAAAGTGAGAAGAATCAAATCAACAAAATTAGAAAGGAAAATGGAGAAATCACAACAGACAACACAGAAACACAAAGGATCTTAAGAGACTACTATCAGCAACTATATGCCAATAAAATGGACAACAGGGAAGAAATGGACAAATTCTTAGAATAGTAAAACTTCCCAAAACTGAACCTGGAAGAACTAGAAAATCTTAACAGACCCATCACAAGCACAGAAATCGAAACCATAATCAGAAATCTTCCGCAAATAAAAGCCCAGGACCAGATGGCTTCACAGCTGAATTCTACCAAAAATTTAGAGAAGAGCTAACACCTATCCTACTCAAACTCTTCTAGAAAATTGCAGAGAAAGGTAAATTTCCAAACTCATTCTATGAGGCCATCATCATTCTAATACCAAAACCTGACAAAGATGCCACAAAAAAACAAAACTTAAGGCCAATATCACAGACGAACATAGATGCAAAAATCCTTAACAAAATTCTATCAAACAGAATCCAACAACATGGTAAAAAGATCACACATCATGACCAAGTGGGCTTTATCACAGGGATGCAAGGATTCTTCAATATTTGCAAATCAATCAATGTGATATAGCACATTAACAAATTGAAATATAAAAGCCATACAATTATCTCAATAGATGCAGAGAAAGCCTTTGACAAAATTCAACATCCATTTATGATAAAAAAAAAAACCCCTCCAGAAAGCAGGCATAGAAGAAGCAAACCTCAACATAATAAAATCCATATATAATAAATGAACAGCAAACATTATCCTCAATGGTGAAAAATTGAAAGCATTTCCACTAAAGTCAGGAACAAGATAAGGATGCCCACTCTCACCACTACTATTAAACATAGTTTTGGAAGTTTTGGCCACAGCAATCAGAGCACAAAAAGAAATAAAAGGAATCCAGATTGGAAAAGAAAAAGCGAAACCCTCACTCTTTGCAAATGACATGATCTTCTATGTAGAAAACCCTAAGGACTCCAACCAAAAATTACTAAAGCTAATTAATGAATACAGTAAAGTTGCAGGATATAAATTAACATGCAGAAATCCCTTGATTCCTGTAAACTAACAATGAAAAAACAGAAAGAGAAATTAAGAAATTATTTCCATTCACCATTGCAACGAAAAGAATAAAATACTTAGGAACAAATCTACCTAAAGAAACTAAAGACCTATATATAGAAAACTATAAAACACTGATGAAAGAAATCAAAGATGACACAAATAGATGGAGAAATATACCATGTTCAAGGATTGGAAGAATCAATATAGTGAAAATTGGTATACTACCTGAAGCAATCTATAGATTCAATGCAATCCCTATCAAGCTACCAACGATAATCTTCACAGAGCTAGAATAAATAATTTCACAATCTTTATGGAAATACAAAAAACCTTAAATAGCCAAAGCAATCTTGAGAAAGAAGAATGGAACTGGAGGGATCAACCTGCCTGACTTCAGGCTATACTACATAGCAACAGTCATCAAGGCAGTGTGGTACTGGCACAAAGACAGAAACATAGATCAATGGAACAAAATAGAAAGCCCAGAGATAAATCCACACAACTATGGACACCTTATCTTTGACAACGGAGGCAAAAATATAGAATGGAGAAAAGACAATCTCTTTAACAAGTGGTGCTGGGAAAACTGGTCAACCACTTGTGAATGAATGAAGCTAGAACACTTTCTTGGAGAAGGCAATGGCACCCCACTCCAGACTCTTGCCTGGAAAATCCCATGGACAGAGGAGCCTGGTGGCCTGCCGTCTGTGGAGTCACACAGAGTCAGACACGACTGAACTGACTTAGCAGCAGCAGAACACTTTCTAACACAATACACAAAAATAAACTCAAAATGGATTAAAGATCTAAATGTAAGACCAAAAACCGTACAACTCCTAGAGGAAAACATAGGTAAAACACTCTCTGTAACATAAATCACAGGAGAATCCTCTATGACCCACCTCCCAGACTAATGGAAATAAAAGCAAAAATAAACAAATGGGACCTAATTAAATTTAAAAGCTTTTGCACAACAAAGGAAACTATAAACAAGGTGAAAAGACAGCCTTCGGAATGGGAGAAAATAATAGCAAATGAAGCAACCGACAAAGGATTAATCTCAAAAACATACAAGCAGCCCCTGCAGCTCAATTCCAGAAAAATAAGCAACCCAATCAAAAAATGGGCCAAAGAACTAAACACACATTTCTCCAAAGAAGATATACAGATGGCTAACAAACACATAAAAAGATGCTCAACACCACTCATTATCACAGAAATATAAATCAAAACCGCACTGAGTACCATTTCACACCAGTCAGAATGGTTGCTATCCAAGTCTACAAACAATAAATGCTGGAGAGGTTGCGGAAAAAAAGGAACCCACTTACACTGTTGGTGGGAATGCAAACTAGTACAGCCACTATGGAGAACAGTGTGGAGATTCCTTAAATAACTGGAAATAGAACTTCCATATGACCCAGCAATCCCTCTGCTGGGACTACACACTGAGGAAATCAGAATTCAAAGAGTCACAGGTATCCCAATGTTCACTGTAGCGCTGTTTACAATAGCCATGACATGGAAGCAACATACATGTCTATTGGCAGACGAATGGATAAGAAAGTTATGGTACATATACACAATGGAATATTACTCAGCTATTAAAAAGAATGCATTTGAATCAGTTCTAATGAGGTGGATGAAACTGGAGCCTATTATACAGAGTGAAGTAAGTCAGAAAGAAAAACACCAATACAATATATTAATGCATATATGTGGAATTTAGAAAGATGGTAATGATGACCCTATATGTGAGACAGTAAAAGAGACATAGATGTAAAGAACAGACTGTTGGACTCTGTGGGAGAAGGCGAGGGTGAAATGATTTGAGAGAATAGCACTTAACCATGTATATTATCAGATGTAAAATAGATCACCAGTCCAGGTTCAATGCATGAGACAAAGTGCTCAGGGCTGGTGCACTGGGATGATCCTGAGAGATGGGATGGGGAGGGGGGTGGGAGGGAGGGTCTGAATGGGGAACACATGTACATCCATGGCTGATTCATATGTGGCAAAAACCACCACAGTATTGTAAAGTTCTTAGCCTCCAATTAAAATAAAAATAAATTTAAAAATAAAATAAAATAAAAATCCCCTGTGATAGGGAACTCTGCTCAATATTCTATGAAGCGAAGTGAAATCTCTCATTTGTGTTCGACTCTTTGCGACCCCATGGACTATGCAGTCCATGTAATTCTCCTGGCCAGAATATTAGAGTGGGTAGCCATTCCTTTCTCCAGAGGATCTTCCCAACCCAGGGATCGAACCCAGGTCTCCTGCACTGCAAGCAGATTCTTTACCAGCTTAGCCAGCAGGGAAGCCCAAGAATACTGGAATGGGAAGCCTATCCTCTCTCCAGCAAATCTCTTGTCCCAGGAATCAAATCTCCCCATTCAGGCGGATTCTTTACCAGCTGAGCTACTAGGGAGCCCATAACCTAAACAGGAAAAACTCTTGAAACAGAATAGATACATGAATACGTATAACTGGATTACTTTGCTGTACACCTGAAATGAACACACATTGCTATTCAACTATGTTGTTGCTATTGTTTAGTCGATAAGTCGTGTCAGAATCTTTTGCGACCCTATGGACTATAGCCCACCAGGCTCCTTTGTCAATGGGATTCTCCAGGCAAGAATACTGGAATGGGTTGCCATTTCCTTCTCCAGGAGATCTCAACTCAGGAATCAATCCCGCATCTTCTGCATTGCAGGTGGGTCTTTACCACTGAGTCACCTGGGAAGCCCATTAATCAACTATATTCAATATGAAATAAAAGTTAAAACAGTAAAATAAAAAGGTTTTTACCATTTCATTCTTAAAAATCAACCCTTTTCTTGCACTTCATGAATTTTCTCTTCTGAATTGTGTGCTTATTATTATTTGCTCATTTTTCTAAGAGGATATTCAATCACTAAGGTGTTTTGACACCATGAAGACATCACTCTTCTCTCTTTTGAATGAATTATTTTTCTGCTTTGTTAGGTATTTTGGACATCAAGGGGTTATACCTGGGTTTGAAATGCTGCCAGAACCAAAGAACTTTCCCCTCATAACAATCAATCAGGGTCTAAGCTATTAGATCATCTTTATTGTTCATATTTATTTGCTTACTATACCTGTTTTTTAGAACTGCTTTCTCATGTTTATAAAGACATACACGGCACAAAATGATCATATTAATGTTGAAGACCACGTTTACACGTCTATAGAAAGCTTAACAACTAGAATCTGGGTACTATTTGTACATACATTAGGGTAGAGATAATCTGATGTTCACAATCTTGCCTTGCATCATTCCATTCCTAAATGATGTGGTTGGAGGTGAAAAGACTCTTGACTCCCCCATGGCCACAAGAGATCACAGTGCTGTGTTGCATGGGTGCACGTGTGTGTGTGTGTGTGTGTGTGTGTGTGTATGTTGTGGGGCATGAGTGTCCTAGAACAGGAGGACCTGAGCTCCTAGACATCAAAATTTTCCCCTGGAAGTATAGATGACAGAATGTTAACTGAACAGGGAAACAAAAGGGGGATCTATTGCTATGTTCAGGATTCTTGGAAACAAAATTAATGAAGTACAAGGAATAACATGTGGATTAGGGACTCCTCATGCCTTGAAGTTCAGGAGCAGAGGAAGGTCACTTCATTCCCCAACATCCTCTGGCCCCAGCTCCCATCACCCTCCCTCTTGCATATTCCCTTTGGGAAACTGGCTTCTTTTGGAGACTGAATACCTGAAACAAATGGCATCTTTGGGGTCTTTGCACTGGCCATTCCACCTTCCAGGCAGGCCCTGTCTTCAGCTCCTCACCTCTCTTCCCTGAAGTCTCTGAAAAGGTTACCTTGTTTGCCAACATGCATAAACACCCGGTAAAGAATACCACCACAGCCACTTACCTCTATGTACCCCTTTTCTTTTTCATTTCACCTGTCACCATGTGACATTTTATAAATTTTGTATTTGCTAATATTATTTCTCCTTTGAACCATGGAGACCTTTCTCTCTCAGTACACTCTACTCCTTGCTTTGAACACCTCCCTCTGTGTATACTGTCAGAATACCCTTGACAGGCTGATTGCTGAAGGGCTTTGACTGCCAAAACAAAACTGTGAAGAAATAGGAAGTCTGAACCAACAAATAAAGCATAAGGCAAATAAATCAGTAACCACGAACTTCCCAAAAACAGCAGCAACAAAAAACAGACAAAATCAAAGAACTGATTATTTTACTGTGAATCCTACCAAAATTTAAAGAGTTGACAATTTTTCTCAAACTCCACCAAATGATTTAAGAGGTGGGAACACTCCCAAATTCATTTTCCAAGGACACTATTACCTTGCTACCAAAGCCAGAAAAGACCCTACAAGAAAAGAAAATGACAAATTGATATTCCTAATTAACATAGAAGTATAAACTATCAATAAGAGAGAAATATACATCGTGGTCAAGTGAGATTCATTTCTAGAATATAAGGGTGGTTCCCTATGTGCAAAGAAATAAATATGATACACACACCACACTGATAGAACTAAAGATAAAATAAATGCAAATTCAACTTTGTATTCAACTTCCTTTTATGATACACAGTCTCAACAAATTTAGAATAGATGGACCATTCCTCAAAATAATATGTGACAAGTCACAGCTATCATACTCAACAGTTACAGTTTCAAAGTTTTCTCTCTATGATAAGGGACAAGACAAGGGTGTCACTCTTGCGATTGCAATTCAACATAGCACTAAAAGTTTTACCTAAATCAGTTAGACAAGAAAAAGAAACAAAAATCATCTAAAATCAAAAGGAAGAAAATTGTCCCTGTTTGAATATAAATCCCTAAAGAGTTGTTAGAAACAATGGACAAAATAGCAGTTTCAGTATACCAAATCAACATACGTTAATATAAGATCAACATACAAAAATTTTGCTTTATACACAAACAGTAAGCCATCAAAAAAGAAATTAAAACAACATTATAAAGGCATCAAAATAACAAATGCCTAAGAGTAAACTTAGCCAAGGAAGTGAAAGACACACAAAACAATGAGATACTGATGAAAGAAATTGAACCAAGATACAAATAAATTGAAATTTTTCTTTATTTGTGGATCCAAAGATTTAGTATTTTTATACTGTCCTTACTTCTCTATGGTGGAGAGATCTGACAGAATGTGGTCCACTGGAGAAGGGAATGGCAAACCACTTCAGTATTCTTGCCTTGAGAACCCCATGAACAGTATGAAAAGGCAAAATGATAGGATACTGAAAGAGAAACTCCCGAGGTCAGTAGGGGCCCAATATGCTACTGGAGATCAGTGGAGAAATAACTCCAGAAAGAATGAAGGGATGGAGCCAAAGCAAAAAGAATACCCAGCTGTGGATGTGACTGGTGATAGAAGCGAGGTCCGATGCTGTAAAGAGCAATATGGCATAGGAACCTGGAATGTCAGGTCCATGAATCAAGGCAAATTGATGTGGTCAAACAAGAGATGGCAAGAGTGAATGTCGACATTCTAGAAATCAGCGAACTGAAATGGACTAGAATGGGTGAATTTAACTCAGATGACCATTATATCTACTACTGCGGGCAGGAATCCCTCAGAAGAAATGGAGTAGCCATCATGGGCAACAAAAGAGTCCGAAATGCAATGCTTGGATGCAATCTCAAAAACGACAGAATGATCTCTGTTCGTTTCCAAGGCAAACCATTCAATACCACAGTAATCCAAGTCTATGCCTCAACCAGTAATGCTGAAGAAGCTGAAGTTGAACGGTTCGATGAAGACCTCCAAGACCTTTTAGAACTAAAACCCAAAACAGGTGTCCTTTTCATTATAGGGGACTGGAATGCAAAAGTAGGAAGTCAAGAAACACCTGGAGTAACAGGCAAATTTGGCCTTGGAATACGGAATGAAGCAGGGTAAAGACTAATAGAGTTTTGCCAAGAAAATGCACTGGTCATAACAAACACCCTCTTCCAACAACACAAGAGAAGACTCTATACATGGACATCACCAGATGGTCAACACCGAAATCAGATTGATTATATTCTTTGCAACCAAAGATGGAGAAGCTCTATACAGTCAGCAAAAACAAGACCAGGAGCTGACTGTGGCTCAGACCATGAACTCCTTATTGCCAAATTCAGACTTAAATTGAAGAAAGTAGGGAAAACCACTAGACCATTCAGGTATGACCTAAATCAAATTCCTTATGATTATACAGTGGAAGTGAGAAATAGATTTAAGGGCCTAAATCTGATAGAATGCCTGATGAACTATGGAATGAGGTTCATGGCATTGTACAGGAGACAGGGATCAAGACCATCCCCATGGAAAAGAAATGCAAAAAAACCAAAATGGCTGTCTAGGGAGGCCTTACAAATAGCTGTGAAAAGAAGAGAAGCAAAAAGCAAAGGATAAAAGGAAAGACATAAACATCTGAATGCAGAGTTGCTATTCTTGCCAAAGAATAGCAAGAAGAGATAAGAAAGCCTTCTTAAGCGATCAATGCAAAGAAATAGAGGAAAACAACAGAATGGAAAAGACTAGAGATCTCTTCAAGAAAATCAGAGATACCAAAGGAACATTTCGTGCAAAGATGGGTTTGATAAAGGACAGAAATGGTATGAACCTAACAGAAGCAGAAGATATGAAGAAGGGATGGCAAGAATCCACAGAAGAACTATGCAAAAAAGATCTTCACGACCCAGATAATCATGACGGTGTGATCACTGACCTAGAGCCAGACATCATGAAATGTGAAGTCAAGTGGGCCTTAGAAAGCATCAGTACGAACAAAGCTAGTGGAGGTAATAGAATTCCAGTTAAACGATTCCAAATCCTGAAAGATGATGCTGTGAATGTGCTGCACTCAATATGCCAGCAAATTTGGAAAACTCAGCAGTGGCCACAGGACTGGAAAAGGTCAGTTTTCATTCCAATCCCAAAGAAAGGCAATGCCAAAGAATGCTCAAACTACCACACAGTTTCACTCATCTCACACGCTAGTAAATATGCTCAAAATTCTCCAAGCCAGGCTTCAGCAATATGTGAACCGTGAACTTCCTGATGTTAAAGCTGGTTTTAGAAAAGGCAGAGGAACCAGAGATCAAATTGCCAACATCTTCTAGATCATCGAAAAAGCAAGAGAGTTCCAGAAAAACATCTATTTCTGCTTTATTGACTATGCCAAAACCTTTGACTGTGTGGATCACAATAAACTGTGGAAAATTCTGAAAGAGATGGGAATACCGGAACACCTGATCTGGCTCTTGAGAAATTTGTATGCAGGTCAGGAAGCAACGTTGGAACTGAACATGGAACAACAGACTGGTTCCAAATACAAAAAGGAGTACGTCAAGGCTGTATATTGTCACCCTGTTTATTTAACTTATATGCAGAGTACATCATGAGAAACGCTGGACTGGAAGAAACACAAGCTGGAATCAAGATGCCGGGAGAAATATCAATAACCTCAGATATGCAGATGACACCACTCTTATGGCAGAAAGTGAAGAGGAACTCAAAAGCCTCTTGATGAAAGTGAAAGTAGAGAGTGAAAAAGTTGGCTTAAAGCTCAACGTTCAGAAAACGAAGATCATGGCATCCGGTCCCATCACTTCATGGGAAATAGATAGGGAAACAGTGGAAACAGTGTCAGACTTTAATTTTCTGGGCTCCAAAATCACTCCAGATGGTGACTGCAGCCATGAAATTAAAAGACGCTTACTCCTTGGAAGGAAAGTTATGACCAACCTAGATAGCATATTCAAAAGCAGAGACATTACCTTGCCAACAAAGGTCCGTCTAATGAGGCTATGGTTTTTCAGTGGTCAGGTATGGATGTGAGAGTTGGACTGTGAAGAAGGCTGAGTGCCAAAGAATTGATGCTTTTGAACTGTGGTGTTGGAGAAGACTCTTGAGAGTCCCTTGGACTGTAAGGAGATCCAACCAGTCCATTCTGAAGGAGATCAGCCCTGGGATTTCTTTGGAAAGAATGATCCTAAAGCTGAAACTCCAGTACTTTGGCCACCTCATGCAAAGAGTTGACTCATTGGAAAAGATTCTGATGCTGGGAGGGATTGGGGGCAGGAGGAGAAGGGGATGACAGAGGATGAGATGGCTGGATGGCATCACTGATTCGATGGATAAGAGTTTGAGGGAACTCTGGGAGTTGGTGATGGACAGGGAAAGCCTGGCGTGCTGCAATTCATGGGGTCGCAAAGAGTCAGACAGGACTGAGCTACTGATCTGATCTGATCTTGCTTCTCAAATCCATCTACAGTTTCTATGAAATCACTAACAAAATTCTAATGGCGTTATCTGAAGAAATATATTTTAAAATCCTAAAACTTTTATGGAATCATAAAAGATCCCAAATAGCCAAAACGATCTCAAAAAAAAGAAAGTTGGAGGCATCATACTTCCTAATTTCAAATTTCATTATAAAACTATAGTAATTAAACCTATGTACTACTAGCATAAAAATGGCCATACCTGAATAGAATTGAAAGCCTGAAAATAAACCTTTTTATATATCATATACTATTATTTAACAGAGCCTGGAAAATTCAATTAAGAAAGAACAGTGTCTTCAAAAAATGTGCTGGTAAAACTGGATAATAAAGAGAACAAAATGGATCCCTATCCTACACAAATAAAAATTTAAGTTGAAACGGATTAAAAACTTAAACATAAAAACTAAAATTGTAAAATTCCTAGAATAAACTACAAGGAACACCTCTCTGACATTGGCATTGTCAATGATTTCTTTGGACGTGACACCAAAAATACAAGGAACAAAAATAAAAATTTAAAAATGGGAAAATACTAAACTAAAAATCTTCTTTGCAGTAAAATAGTCAACAAAATGAGGAAGCAACCGATTGTTGCTGTTGTTAGTCGCTCAGTCGCGTCTGACTGTTTGCGACCCCATGGACTGTAGCACGCCAGGCTTCCCTGTCCTTCACCGTCTCCCAGAGCTTGCTCAAATTCATGTCCACTGAATTGGTGATACCATCCAACCATCTTATCCGCTGTCATCCCCTTCTCCCCTTGCCTTCAATCTTTCCCAGCATCAAGGTCTTTTCTGATGAGTCAGCTCTTCTTATCAGGTAGCCAAAGTGTTGGAGGAAACTGATGGAATGAAAGAAAATATTTCAAGCCCTATATCTAAATATGTTCTAAATATATAAGGAACTCCTACAACTCAATAGCAAAACTAAATAATCCAATTAGAAAATAGGCAAAGAACTTGATAGAAATTTATTCTTTAAAAAAAGACATACAAACAGCCAACAAGTACATGAAAAGATGTTCAACATGTCTAACCATTAGGGAAGTCAACATCTAAATCTCAAAGAAATATCGTCTTACATCATTTAGAGTTGCTATTACGGAAAAGATGAGATAAATGATGTTGCTGAAGATGTGTGGAAAAGTGAACCCTTGTGCACTGTTGATGAGGATGTAAATTGTCACAGCCACTATGTGAAATAGTATGAAGTTCCTGAAAAAATTAAACATAGAACTACCATCTGATTCTGGATCTTTGGAATTAACTGAAGTAGAGGAACAAGGCATTAGCTGAAGATAGATATACAATGAAGTGAAGACACTTCTTTTTAAAATGGGGCTTATTTGACTTTTTATACTAATGAAAAAAATCCAGAGCAAAGAATACTTGAAAATATTTTCTTGAAAAGAAATTTATGAGATATACCTCTCATGGTATCATCTCAGAATGTTTATTCACATGAAATAAAATTATAGGTGAAAAGAGATGTGTTAACAAGTTTTATATTGCAATTCACTTATGAAGCTGAATGTGTCTTCAGGTTTGTTAGACATATACCATCTGTATCATAATTATCTGTGGGAGTCCTTTACTTTTTGAGGGCTCAGTGTTTCTATTCCCTTTTTGTTTGTACTTATTCAAACAAATGGGAGATTTTTTTTTCACCAGCTAGCTGTTTTCCATATGTTCATTTATATACATATAAATTTACTAGGGAGAAAGAAAAAATGTATACATTTTGTGTGGTTCATTCTATCTAGTCATTCATAATGTGTTTCCCCTTTTTTGACAGAAAGGATAGAGCTGTCACTTTATTGTTATTCACTTGAGAATCTGTACTTCAAACAAAATACAAAGTGGAGGTTCTTCTGCATGCTTTGTTCTAATATATCACCCTTTATGCCTACGTACAACTAGATTTCAAATCTCGCTTACTCTTCTTTCTTTCTTTTTCACTTTTATGAATAGATCTGTTTCTGAAACTTGTGTCACCTTTGTCCATCAGCTGCAAGGCATTCTCTTTTACACTTGATTGAAGATTATCTTCCAAAACATCTTTAAATCCATATATCTTTATATAAGATAAAATTATAACTTTTAGATACTGTTATATCCTCTTTTAGAAGGCTCTTGTTACATTCATTTATTCCCAAGGCTTTGGCAACATAATCGTGAATTAATCACTTATATCAAGGTCATTTAATGTCAAACATTTTATATTTATATAAATTAGTTTAATATTTTTCTATATACTTTGTTTCCTTCAGTTATTTTAGAGCCACTGGAGATCAAACCAGTCAACCCTAAAGGAAATCAACCCTGAATATTCACTGGAAGGACTGGTGCTGAAGCTCCAATATTGTGGCCACCTGATGTGAAGAACTGACTCATTGAAAAAGATCCTGATGTTGGGAAAGATTGAGGGCAAGAGGAGAAGGGGATGACAGAGGATGAGATGGTTGGGTGGCATCATCGACTCAATGGACATGAGTTTGAGCAAGCTCCAGGAGATAGTGAAGGGCAAGGAAGCCTGGCATGCTGCAGTCCATGGGGTTGCAGAGAGTCCGACATGACTGAGCTGCTGAAAAATAATTCAAACATTGCCAATATCCCCAGAGGACAAATCATTTCTGGTTGATGACCAGTGCCTCAGAGTTTGAGAGTTAGAAGCATCCTGATGGAATTTTCAATCAAGATTCCACTCCTTACTTGGTTTATACTGGACAGAGTATTGAATCCCTCTAAGATACATTTGAACTGTGGTGTTGGAGAAGACTCTTGAGAGTCCCTTGGACTGCAAGGAGATCCAACCAGTCCATTCTGAAGGAGATCAGCCCTGGGATTTCTTTGGAAGGAATGATGCTAAAGCTGAAACTCCAGTACTTTGGCCACCTCATGCGAAGAGTTGACTCATCAGAAAAGACTCTGATGCTGGGAGGGATTGGGGGCAGGAGGAGAAGGGGACGACAGAGGATGAGATGGGTGGATGGCATCACCGACTCAATGGATGTGAGTCTGAGTGAACTCCGGGAGTTGGTGATGGACAGGGAGGCCTGGCGGGCTGCGATTCATGGGGTCACAAAGAGTTGGACACGACTGAGCGACTGATCTGATCTGATCTGAAGATACATTTCTACAATGGAAAATAGAGTTTATAAAAGTATTACTTCGTAGATTGAAATTTCATTAAAAAAAAGTCGAATCTCTTTGTTATGCTAAACTAGGTTACGGTGCTTTAAATCTAAGTGTACCTCCTCCTGTAACTATTAAGTATTTTATAGTAAGTATACTATACTTACTATACTAAATATTTTATAATACAGAACTAATGATACTTGTGAACTTGTGGCATAAGTTTGAAATTCTTAATTGTTTTTTAAAATATTATCCTGAAGCCAATGAATTTGGTGCCCCAGTTTGTTTTGTTTTTTATTTAAAGACACAACTTTACTCTCTTTTCTAAGGAGGAGAATAATTATTGTCTTGAGATACTGACTTGACCCCAGAAGTCAATGCTTTGAAGATCCAAAGTGTTAGTTAAGGCAAATTCCTCAGTATTAGACTCTTGAGAAAATTCTAAATTAGTATTGTGATGAAGTTCTAGAAGCTCTTGAAGACAGGAGTGTTAATGTGGGAGGAGTAACAAGACCTGAATTACCTGGCTTATCTACATAGTCTCCTAGGAGCAGGAAATCAGCTAGAAACTTTCCTTTTTGTCAGAGCAGTGTCCCAGAGGGAAATCATGTCCTTAGAGTTTAGAGTAACAAAAAGGAAACATTCTTAATGAGCAGATAAAGGCAGCAGCAGTCCCTGGGCATGTGCAACCTTAGTCTGCACAGAACACAGTTGTTTAGACTCTTAAATCTTCCTTGGAGACCAGGGCTTGCCCCCTTCCTGCTGCTTTGTCTGGATATAGAGCTTCAGTCTCCATCATCAATCACCCAGATTGGAATTTAGACTTCCACCCAGTGACCTTCTCAGAGTTCCCATCAAGGTGAGCCTGAGATTTCAGTAGATACTGCAGGAAAAGGTCAAAGAGAATAGAAGCCTAGAAAGTGACCTGAGGTCACCCAAGGGCCATTGCAGCATAATTCTGAGCCCAAAGATCACTGTGGCTATTTGCTAGCTTGCTTAATAAGTTAATGTATTTATTTATAATGCCAAAGGAGAAGGGAACTTGATCTCAGCAAAGCAACTGTCATTTGTGATACTTAAATGATAGTAGAGTATAAGCCAAGGATCTTTTTAATAAGGGGTAAATAGTAAATAGTAATATATTGAATAGTAAAATATTGATCTGGCAAGATACTCAGTGAAATGATGGCATGTCTTTTATTTTTAAAGTGGAGCATAATTGACTTTGTTTCCACATTGAGGAGAAAGATCCAGACCAGGGAAAGTTTGCAAATTCATACTTGCAGTAGCAGTAAATGAGACATACATTTCACAGTATCTTCCCTCATTCTGGGTATTCACATAGAAACAAAAATTAATAGGTTAAAAATTATATTCAAATAAACGTTACTTTATAATTATTTCATTCCCTATGAGATAATATATTTTCATGGGTTAGTTAACCACTTACATTCTCTATTGCAAATTGTCTGAGTCCTTTGTTTTAACAAAGTGGGTCAGAGCATTTTTATTCCTCATTTTGACTGCTTTCTTTCAAAAGAGAAATTGCTATTTTTGTTACCAACTAGACAATGACACTCAGAGAAGGCAATGGCACCCCACTCCAGTACTCTTGCCTGGAAAATCCCATGGACAGAGGAGCCTGGTAGGCTGCAGTCCATGGGGTCGCTAAGAGTCCGACACAACTGGCAACTTCACTTTCACTTTTCACTTTCATGCATTGGAGAAGGAAATGGCAACCCACTCCAGTGTTCTTGCCTGGAGAATCCCAGGGACAGGGGAGTCTGGTGGGCTGCCGTCTATGGGGTCGCATGGAGCCGGACACGACTGAAGCGACTTAGCAGCAGCAGCAGACAATGACACTTAGTTCTTTTATGTATGTGTAGACATACATGTAGTGAATGTATGATAATTTATAAATTGTGGAGTTGAGCCTATTAGCTTTATTGTTTCTCTCTATTGCTTTTTTCTTTTTTTTTACTAAAATGGCTTTCATTCCAGTAATTTTCACTTGTGAATCTTTGTTTTAAATGAAAATGACAATGAAAAGTGAAAGTTCTCCTGCATCCCTTAAGGATAATAAATCACTCTTTATACATATTGCTGACTATTTTTCACATTCCTTTATTCCTTACTGTTCTGTTTGGCATTTTGGGATTAGATGTATTTCTAAAACTCACATCCCCTTAGGCATTTGAAGATATTCAACAAAAAAAAGACCTTTTTTTTTTTTTTTTACCATAAGACTAGAAACAACCTATATCTCAATAAACATGTTTAAACTCATATATCTTTAGATAAGATGAAATTATAACACAGATACTACCTCCCACTTCAAAAGGTTTTGTTATATTATTTTATGTCCAAGTCTCTGATAATTTAGTCTTCGATTAGTGACCTATACTTATGTTATTAAATTATTACTGTTTTATATTTTTATATGTTAGATGTAGATTTTCATTAAATTTTGTTATAAACAGTTGTTTTGAAACCACTATATTTAACCTAATTCATTCTTACTGACAGTTTTTTCATAAGTTGTGATTGTGTCATTGCTAAGTCATGTGTGACTCTTTGCAACCCCATGGACTGTAGCCTGCAATGCTCCTCTGTCCATAGGTTTCTCCAGGCAAGAATACTGGAGTGGAATGCCATGCCCTCCTCCAGGGGATCTTTCTGACCCAGGGATTTAACCTGTATCTCCCTCAGTTTCCTGAATGACAGGCAGATTCTTTACTGCTGAGGGTTATTACTTTCACTTAAAATTTGTTTCTATATCATGCACACATGCCTATTCATATGCTTTTCTAAAAATGAATGAATAGAATCCTATGTACATCATAGATACTCCTTTTGTTTATTTCATTCTTTCAGTGGCTGTGTAATATGCCACAATGGTGGCAGAAACCAACATGACATTGTAAAGCAATTACCCTTCAATTAAAAATAAATTTTAAAATATCCCTGGGTGGGAGGGAAAGGCAACTAGATCTCATGTCTGCTTCTACATTCAGCTATTGGGATGCCACATGTCATGTGCCTGTAGAACCCTCTGTTGGACCCTCATGATGGAACCAGAGTGAAAACAATCTTAGTATTGCTATGAAAACAGTTTTGATGTCACAGAACTCCTTTGTAAAGTTCTCAGAGACTCTTTGAGAACCATTGTTTTGTGTTATCAGTAGATAAGTAGAACCACAAACTATATAAAATCCTCTCATTGTTTAAAAAAAAATGGTATGATGGGACTCTGCTGTTCATAATTTTGAAGATCCTTCATATTCTTTGTTATTCTGCTGCTGTTATAACAAGGCTATAAAAATACTGTGAGATTGTGAAGTTCAAATTGTAGTTCTAACCAGGAGTGATTTTTCTCCCAGGAGACATTGAGCAATGTGTGGGAAAATGTCTGTCTGTCACACAGAAAAGGAGTGGATGGAAACCAGGGAAGCTCTAGACATCCTACAAGGCACAGGACAGACCCCACCACAGAGACCAACCTGCCCTAGAAGGTCAATAGTGCTGAGACTGAGAAACCCCCAGTTAAAGAACTTCTGTACTATTAATAGCTATACCTTTCTTCAGCCTGCTTCCCCAAACTTGGAACATTTTACATTTGTCAGAAGCATTAGTGAACTCCTTTACTACCTGTTTAAAAGTCCCAATCCCAATCAATGTGACAGCTCTTTAACATTTTTTTTGTGAAAGAGATATTTATTGTTTTCCAACTATTCCTGACTTTGATCAAAGACTCATATATTTGATCACCATTTTGACTTGCCTATATTATTTTATGCCCATATGCCTTATGCCTATTATTCTAACACTGTCAACTTTTCAAATGATTTATTTTTTAATTACAGTTTCTCAACTGACTTTTGAACAGTGATTTGGCTATTAAAATGTTTTACATTGTATTTAGTTAAATGTATCTTATCTTCTTACTTCTGAGTTTCTTTCCTTAGTTAAGATAGTTGGCCCTCTTGCTATATTTAAAATGGATAACCAACAAGGGCCTACTGTATAGCCCAGGGAACTCTGCTCAACGTTATGTGGCAGCCTCAATGGGAGTGACATTTGGGAGAGAATGCATACCTGTGTACATATGGCTGAATTCCTTTGTTGTCCACCTGAAACTCTCACAAGATTTTAATAGGCTATACACTAATATAAAATACAAAGTTTAAAAGGAAAAAAATAAGATAGTTGGCCTTCCTGTAGATTTTATGTGTGGTTTTCTAAATGTTCACCTGAGGGTATTGTTTACTCTTACAGTGAATATATAATCCCTCTGATTCATTGCAGTAGGACCAAAGCTGGGAATCAACTTAATTTTCTTCCAATTAGATATCTGTTCTGCCAGATTTAAGTCAACAATCCAACCTTTTCAAACCTATTGAAATATGACCTTGACATACTAAATACCCTTACATACTGAGACCTAATTTATTGATTCATTCAACAAATAAAAATTAAGCACCTGCTAAGTGCCAAAATTTCTAGGAATATTATATATCATATTCTTTTATGTCTATGTGATTTTCAGCTTAATTATCAGTCCATGTTGAAGTCATCAAATTATTTTATGTCTCATTGCAGTAAGCTTTTGATGCATCTTTCAATTATGTTGAATATAGTTCCTTTGAAACTACTGTGTATAACCTGGTTCATCCTCTCTGTCATTCTTTTTACTTTATATAACTTCACATTTATTTAAATTTGTAGGTGCACATATTTTTGCATGGCTTCCCCAGTGGCTCAGTGGTAAAGAATCTGTCTGCAGTGTAGGAGACATGAGAGACACGGGTTCAATCCCTGGGTTGGGAGATCCCCTGGAGAAGGAAATGGCAACCCACTTCAGTAAACTTGCCAGAAAAATCCCATGGACAGAAGAGCCCAGTGGGCTTCAGTCCATAGCGTCGCAAAGAGTCAGACTGGGCAGTTGAACACAGCACATATATTTGCATACGTTTGAAAATAGGAAAGTGAACAAAACAGGTGAAATCCTGCTTGCTTGGATCTTGCATTATAATGAGAAGTTGGAGTACAATGGAAAAATGTATCTGTCACAGTGTGCTCAGGCTTAAATCATATAAAGTTATTCAGCTATTGAAAGGATGGGATTGTCATGGTATGTATAGAATTTTACAGGCTATTGTCTAGGAGATCCTTGCATGTCTTTGCATGTTGGATAAAGACTGATATTAAAGTATGCCCACTGGACTTATCAGGATGAGATCAAAACCCACAGTAGAAGAAAAACAAAGGAAAGATACCACATGAGAAAACTGAGAAAGGGGCTTCCCTAATCTTCTATTCAATTACATAGAAAACAACGGGTCAAATACAGGACAGTCACAGGAAAAACAAGTCTCCTTCTGTTTGATATTAACAACAGTCAAAGCATATTTTATTTTGTATATTTCCTTTTGTGAATTATTATTTTATTTTCTCTGATCAGTTTTCACTAGGGGCATTCATCTTTTGTTTGTGTTTTGTTTTGTGTTTATGTTATTTTTTAAATTTATTTTGGGGCATTCAATCTTTAAAGTGTTTCACATCATATATTTATTACCACTTTTATCTTTTAAGCAATTTTATTATTATTATTTTTGCTTGGCATCAAATGGGGTTAATTAGGCTGCCAAAAACCAAAGAAGCTTTATCTGTCTCAAAGTCTCTCAGGGATCACCTGAGTTTATTAGATATTTTCTTTCTCGAGTCCTTTTCAGTCCTCTTTCTGTATGTTTATGGACAGATTGTTCATGTTTATTTAATTACAAAGCAGAAAAATGGACATACCAATATGGAGCCCAAGTCTATTTGTCCATGGGAGTCTTAAGAATTTCTGGGTACCATTTCTAAATTCTCTAGAGAAAAGATATTTGATCTGGACAGCTAGAGTTGTATCTACTCGGAGCCTAAACAGTGAAACAGTGTGAGACGGAATGAGGGAACATGGAAATAACATTGATTAGGAGGCCTGGGAATGTTGTGTGAGTGTGTGTGTGTCTGTGTGTGTGTGTGTGTGTGTGTGTGCATGCTTTGTGAACTGAGAGCAGTGCTCAGAGTAGGGGTACCTGGAATGGTGTATTCCAAAGTAACTCATAATACAGAGACCATAACTCATTCAAGAAAGTGCTAAGGAAGGGATCATTTTCAATTCATCAGATGCCTTTACAATGAGATTAATAAAGTGTAAGATTTACATTCATAGTGTGGACAATGGGCTCCCTGTGTCTTAAAGCCTGAGCAGCAGCAGACAGGTTTCCTCCCTCCTCAACATCCTCTAATATCATCTCTCATCACTCTGTGGCTTATTCTTTTCCCACCACACAGTGGCTCATTCTGGGCCTTGAGCTTCTGAAGCACACTTCTTCCCCAGGGCCTTTGCACTGGCTGTTCCTTCTGCCAGGCACATATTCCTCAGATAACCTTGTCTTTCTCTCTCTCTCTCTCGTTCTTCTTTAAGATGTCTGTTAAAGTGCTACCTTATTTGCATGTCTTGGTTGAAGTCCCAATAAAAATAACACATTCTATCCACTCTTTCCTTTATATATGCTTTCTTTTTCTTCATTGCATCTGGGCTATTAAACATGTTACATTGTTATTATTTTTGTTTGATTATATTTTCTCACTGCCATAAGTCTTTAGATTGTAAAGACTTATTTTTAAACATCCCTATGCTCTGGCTATGCCTGAAGAATTGTCTGTAGTCAATATATATTCCTCAAATGCATGAAAGATATTCTCAAAAACAGTAGTATACACTATGCTTGAATATCAGGCTGACAGTGGGAAAGAAATTCTATAAAAATGGAATAAGGATCCCCTTAATGAGGACCAGGCAAGCCACCAAATACAGAAATTAATATATTGGCTCTACAATATAAACATAGCATTAATTCTAGGTTCTTAAGTCGGTTATTAATTCTAAATTATCAAGTTGCTTATGTGAAAATTAATCTTTTTAAATTTTTCTGGTAGTCACCTCCAGCACATGGAACCACAGAATGATACACGAATTTCAGAACTTTTTCTTCTGGGATTCTCAGATGCACCAGCACTTCAGCCCCTCATATTTGGGCTTTTCCTCTCCATGTACTTGATCTCTGTATTTGGGAACCTGCTCATCATCCTGGCTGTCAACTCAGACTCCCACCTCCACACCCCCATGTACTTCTTCCTCTCCAACCTGTCCTTTGTAGACATCTGTTTCACCTCCACCACCATCCCAAAGATGCTGTGGAACATCCAGACACAGAGCAAAGTTATAACTTATGAAGGCTGCATCACACAGATGTATTTTTTTGTACTCTTTGCAGTGTTGGATGACTTACTCCTGACTGTGATGGCCTATGATCGCTTCGTGGCCATCTGTCACCCCCTGCACTACACGGTCATCATGAATCCCTGGCTCTGTGGAGTGCTGGTGCTGGTGTCCTGGATCATGGGTGTCCTGAATTCTTTGCTACAAAGTTTAATAGTTTTGGATCTGACCTTCTGTGAAGACTTAGAAATCCCCCAATTTTTCTGTGAACTCAATCAGGTCATCCAACTTGCATGTTCTGACACCTTTCTTAACAACATGATGATATATTTTACATCACTGCTTCTGGCCATTGGTCCCCTGGCTGGAATCCTTTACTCTTACTATAAGATAATTTCCTCCATATATAGAATAGCATCAACTCAGGAGAAGTATAAGGCATTTTCTACCTGTGCATCTCACCTCTTGGTTGTTTCCTTATTTTATTGTACAAGCCTTGGAGTGTACCTTGGCTCTGCTGGTACCCACAGCTCCCACTCAAGTGCAACAGCCTCAGTGATGTACACTGTGGTCACACCCATGTTGAACCCTTTCATCTACAGTCTGCGGAATAAAGACATAAAGAGAGCTCTGAAAGCATTTATAGGACAGCAGCTCTAACCAGGATGGCTTTCCTGCATCTCAAGAAGTGCCCTTGATTGCAGGACAAAGAGCAACTGAGCCAGGAACTGCTTTTCCTTGATCCATTGTGGAAATAAACCTTGTTCCTTCTATTGATTTCCATGAGTGTCCATTTCTTTGTCTCCACCTCTTTATACAATTTAAGTAACTCACTTTGCAATTCACTTCCTGAGTCTGATAAAGTTTTCCCATTTATCTTTTGTCCCACGACACAAAATGTTTCCCAAGTTTTGATCTGAAATATTTGGATATTTTTATTTCATTCATAGAACAACAAGGATTTCTTAAGAATAATTTCTTCTCAAATGATATATACTATCCCAAGTAACTTTCATCTTATTTTCCTGAAAAGATAGTCATGTTACATAAAAGAAAAAAAGTAAATTGTTTACCTACGAATTAAGGGTTAATTTACTGCAGATGGTGACTGCAGCCATGAAATTAAAAGACGCTTGCTCCTTGGAAGGAAGGTTGTGACCAACCTAGATAACATATTCAAAAGCAGAGACATTACTTTGCCAACAAAGGTCCGTCTGGTCAAGGCTATGGTTTTTCCTGAGGTCATGTATGGATGTGAGAGTTGGACTGTGAAGAAGGCTGAGCGCCGAAGAATTGATGCCTTTGAACTGTGGTGTTGGAGAAGACTCTTGAGAGTCCCTTGGACAGCAAGGAGATCCAGCCAGTCCATTCTGAGGATCAGCCCTGGGATTTCTTTGGAAGGAATGATGCTAAAGCTGAAGCTCCAGTACTTTGGCCACCTCATGCGAAGAATTGACTCATTGGAAAAGACTCTGATGCTGGGAGGGATTGGGGGCAGGAGGAGAAGGGGACGACAGAGGATGAGATGGCATCACTGACTCGATGGATGTGAGTCTGGGTGAATTCCGGAAGTTGGTGATAGACAGGGAGGCCTGGTGTGCTGCGATTTATGGGGTCGCAAAGAGTCGGACACGACTGAGTGACTGAACTGAACTGAACTGAAGGGTTAATTTATCTCCCTCATAAAAGAAGAACATGAACAATGTCTCAGGGTTCATTCTACCTCTCTGTTCCTGCATGTGTAACGTATAGTTTTCCAAGATATGTCAGCTCCAAGAGTCTCATCGTCTTATGCAAATTCCAGATAGAAAGAGAAAAGGCTGCTACTGAGCATTTCAATATTCCCACCCAATACCTTAACATATTGTCCATGACTGTCCATGATTGAAAAGGATGTGGAAAATATGGTATCTTTGCTGGGCATCTGACTGCTTCCAGATATAATCAGGCTCTGTCAAAAGGGAAGAGGGGAACGGAAAAGTTACATAACCAATCTATAATGAGCAATCACAAGATTGACAGTATCCAGAACATTAAAACAAACAATTGCTTGATACAAGCAGGAAGATCTTGTTCAAAAGGACATTGATCTTCCTAATTCTCATAAAACAGTCACATTGTGTGATGAAGAAAGCACTGTCTCCAGCCAATTCCTTCAAGGAACTGAAAAACATTGTAAGGTTTTTGAATATTTCTTAACATAGGCTAGAGACATGACACATGATAATCCACACCCTGTAGTAAAACTGAGGCAGTGATGTTGTATAATGGCTTGGGTATTGAGGTATTTGGGGAAAATTCAGCAGCCAACCTTGACGAGAGTGAAAGGGCAAATCCCATCTGAGTGACAAGAGCTTTCAGAATCCTGAGTAAACACTTGGTGCACTGCCTTAGACAACAATTTCCTTTATTAACATTAATTTAGTGGCTCCAGTTAACACATATGCATCTGATTCAGGGCTTTCCTGGTGGCTCCGACAGTAAAGAATCTGCCTGCAGTGTGGGAGGCCAGGGTTTAATCTCTGGGCTGGGAAGATCCCCTGGAGAAGGACATGGCAACCCACTCCAGTATTCTTGCCTGAAGAATCCCCATGGACAGAGGAAGCTGATGGGCTACAGTCTATGGGGTCAGAAAGAGTCAGACACAACTGAGCAACTAAGCGCAGTATATCTGATTCAATCGTAAAATATGATGCTGTCAAAGTACTGCACTAAATATGCCAGTAAATTTGGAAAACTCAACAGTGTCCACAGGATTGGAAAAGGTCAGTTTGCATTCCGATCCCGAAGAAGGGCAATGCCAAAAATGTTCAAACTGCTGCTGCTAAGTTGCTTCAGTCGTGTCTGACTCTGTGCGACCCCATAGATGGCAGCCCATCAGGCTCCCCCGTCCCTGGGATCCTCCAGGCAAGAACACTGGAGTGAGTTGCCATTTCCTTCTCCAATGCATAAAAGTGAAAAGTGATTTTGTAATAGAGCCTGAAGTCAGATAGGTTGATTCCTCCAGTTCCATTCTTCTTTCTCAAGACAGCTTTGGCTATTCGAGGTTTTTTGTATTTCCATACAAATTGTGAAATTATTTGTTCTAGCTCTGTGAAGAACACCGTTGGTAGCTTGATAGGGGTTGCATTGAATCCATAAATTGCTTTGGGTAGTTTACTCATTTTCACTATATTGATTCTTCCAATCCATGAACATGGTATATTTCTCCATCTATTAGTGTCCTCTTCGATTTCTTTCACCAGTGTATTATAGTTTTCTATATATAGGTCTTTAGTTTCTTTAGGTAGATATATTCCTAAGTATTTTATTCTTTCCATTGCAATGGTGAATGGAATTGTTTCCTTAATTTCTCTTTCAGTTTTCTCATTATTAGTGTATAGGAATGCAAGGGATTTCTCTGTGTTGATTTTATATCCTGCAACTTTACTATAATCATTGATTAGTTCTAGTAATTTTCTGGTGGAGTCTTTAGGGTTTTCTATGTAGAGGATCATGTCATCTGCAAACAGTGAGACTTTTAGTTCTTCTTTTCCAATTGAACAAAATAGAAAGCCCAGAGATAAATCCACACACATATGGACACCTTATCTTTGACAAAGGAGGCAAGAATATACAATGGAGAAAAGACAGTCTCCTTAACAAGTGGTGCTGGGAAAACTGGTCAACCACTTGTAAAAGAATGAAACTAGAACACTTTCTAACACCATACACAAAAATAAACTCAAAATGGATTAAAGATCTCAACGTAAGACCAGAAACTATAAAACTCCTAGAGGAGAACATAGTCAAAACACTCTCCAACATACATCACAGCAGGATCCTCTATGACCCACCTCCCAGAATATTGGAAATAAAAGCAAAAATAAACAAATGGGACCTAATTAAACTTAAAAGCTTCTGCACAACAAAGGAAACTATTAGCAAGGTGAAAAGACAGCCTTCAGAATCGGAGAAAATAATAACAAATGAAGCAATGGACAAACAACTAATCTCAAAAATATACAAGCAACTCCTACAGCTCAACTCCAGAAAAATAAAGGACCCAATCAAAAAAAGGGCCAAAGAACTAAATAGACATTTCTCCAAAGAAGACATACAGATGGCTAACAAACACATGAAAAGATGCTCAACATCACTCATTATCAGAGAAATGCAAATCAAAACCACTATGAGGTATCATTTCACAGCAGTCAGAAGGGCTGCGATCCTTAAGTCTACAAGCAATAAATGCTGGAGAGGGTGTGGAGAAAAGGGAACTCTCTTACACTGTTGGTGGGAATGCAAACTAGTATCCATGATGGAGAACAGTGTGGAGATTCCTTAAAAAACTGGAAATAGAACTGCCTTATGATCCAGCAATCCCACTGCTGGGCATACACACTGAGGAAACCAGAAGGGAAAGAGCCACGTGTACTCCAATGTTCATCGCAGCACTGTTTATAATAGCCAGGACATGGAAGCAACCTAGATGCCCATCAGCAGATGAATGGATAAGAAAGCTGTGGTACATATACACAATGGAGTATTACTCAGCCATTCAAAAGAATACATTTGAATCAGTTCTAATGAGGTGGATGAAACTGGAGCCTATTATACAGAGTGAAGTAAGCCAGAAAGAAAAACACCAATACAGTATACTAACGCATATATATGGAATTTAGAAAGATGGTAACAATAACCCTGTGTAAGAGACAGCAAAAGAGACACTGATGTATAAATCAGTCTTATGGACTCTGTGGGAGAGGGAGAGGGTGGGGAGATTTGGGAGAATAGCATTGAAACATGTATAATATGTATGAAATGAGTCGCCAGTCCAGGTTTGATGCACGATACTGGATTCCTGGGGCTGGTGCATTGGGACGACCCAGAGGGAGGGTATGGGGAGGGAAGAGGGAGGAGGGTTCAGGGTGGGGAACACAGGTATACCTGTGGCGGATTCATTTCGATATTTGGCAAAACTAACACAATATTGTAAAGGTTACAAATAAAATAAAATTAAAAAAAAAAAAGAAAGAAAAGTGAAAGTGAAGTCATTCAGTCGTGTCCGACTCCTAGTGAGCCCATGGACTGCAGCCCACCAGGCTCCTCTTCCTCTGTCCATGGGATTTTCCAGGCAAGAGTATTGGAGTAGGTTGCCATTGCCTTCTCCAATGTACAAACTGCCACACAATTAAACTCATTTCACATGTTAGCAAGGAAACGCTCAAAATTCTTCAAGCTAGGCTTCAACAGTACCTGAAACAAGAACTTCCAGATGTACAAGCTGGATTTAGAAAAGGCAGAGGAACCAGAGATGAAATTGCGAACATCTATTAAATCATAGAAATATCAAGGGAATTCCAGAAAAACATCTACTTCTGCTTCATTGACTATGCTAAAGCCTTTGACTGTGTTGATCACAAAGCATTATGTAGAAAGTATATCTACCAAAACAAACTTCAACTTGTTTATCTGGGAATGTCTTAATTTCTCCTTCTTTAAAAAATAATTTGAGTTGAAATTCACATAACATAAAATTAACCATTTTAAGACAAACAGTTCAGTATCATTTAGAGCATTCAGAGTATTGTACAACTACCACCTCAATCTAGTTTTAAAACATTTTCATCATGTCAACATAAAACCATTTATACATTATAAGAACAGTTGCTCCCCATTATTTCCTTTTCTAGTCCCTGAAAAAGTGTTCCATGTATGACTCTATGTATCTACATATTATATGCAGTTTATATACAAGGAATCATACAATACACAGTCTTTGTATTGAATATCCTTCACTTTCATAATATTTTGCCTTTTCATGCAAGTTGTATCATGGCTTAATGTGTTAATAGATAATATCCTTCATTTTTGAAGGGTAGTTTTGCTGGATACAGTTTTGCTGGTTAAGAGCTTTTCCCCTAGAACTTTAAATCTAAGTCTCACACTTCCCATTAGAAATCAACTGTTAATCTTACTAATATACTTCTTCTGTGAGAAGTCACTTCTCTTTTGCTGCTTTCAAGGTCCTCTCTGTCTTTCTCTTTTGTCAATTTGATTACAATACGTCTCAGAATAGACCTCTTTAAGTTTATCCTGCTTGGAATATTTTGAGCTTCCTGAACACATAGATTCATGCCTTTCATCAACTTTGGGAACTTTTCAGTCATTATTTTTTAAAACATTTGTTCTGCCACTTTCCCTCAACTACTCTTCTGGGACTCCCTTTATACACAAATTCTTGCATCCTCCTGGTTTCTTTTAATTCTTTGTACATGGCTCTCTTTAGCTCTCAGAGTACATTTAAGACAGTTTATATTAAGTCTTTTTCTGACAAGCCCAGAGTCCCAAATTCAGATTCTACTATATGATTTGTTCTTGTGAAAGAGTCATACTTTCTCATTTCTATGCATTATTCATATTTATCCTCCTTATTGCTGAAAACTAAATATTGTGAATATTAAATTGTCACAATTTCAGAAATCAGATATGTACCTCCTCCTTGAGATACACTGCTGTTTTATTGTAGACTGTATTTGTTTGTTTGCTTAATGATTTTTATAAACTAAATTTTATAGACTATATTTTTTGCTATATGGGATCACTAAAGTCTCTGTTCTGTTATCTTAATGATCAGCTAATGATAGATTTCCTAAATTCTGGATCCAAATAAACTTTCTCAAACTTTATTGTTTGGATGTGTGTGTGTGTGTGTGTGTGTGTGTGTGTGTGTGTGTGCCCATGTTCACATGCCTGTGTACACTTGGACTTCTTTTAATCCTCTGCTGAACATTTAATAATTATTTACCTCTGTCTTCACATGCTGCTTGCCCAGAGCCTTGACTATCAGTCAGAGGTGAGAAATTAGGGCTTTTTTTTCTGATCAGGCTTTCTGCCCAGTCTTTTAAATTCTAAGTAATATGTGAATACTTTCATAGTCATGCTTCCAAAGCATCTCCCTCTCCAGTCTTTCCTCAGAGAAATTTCAGTGTGCCTACTGTTTGCCCCATTTCATATCTTCTGCCCCAGACACCAGGAGGTAGTTCATTGGTCTTTAAACATGCTCAACAATCACAGTCCACAGAGCTGCTTTCCCACCTTGAGAGAAATTCCAAGTTAGGCAAAGTAACTTGGAATCTCTCTGTTCGAAGTAAATTTTGCAAATCCTTTGAGGAGTCAAAAGAAAGGTCAAAACAGAAAGCCACATCTTTTTGTTCTCCATCACTAAGAATCCACACAGGGACTGTGGTGCCATCTGCAACACTGCTACTGACCCAAGAAGAGGATGTTGGGGAAATAATAAATTAAATTATCAAAAAGTTTTCTAATCTGATTCCAGTTGCCTTTTTCTTAAGTGTTCACTTTTTTGCTCTGAACCATCAGTAGTTTTTCATATTCATGAAGTTGATACTCACCATTTTCCCCAGTATTTTATGTGTTTTTGTGGGGTGTTAAGACATTAGAGTTTCCTGTAAAAGCAGAAAAGTTTGGAAAGATGGGAGGACAGAGAGAATAGGAATTGAAATCAAAAGTATAGAGTTTCAAGGATGAAATGTTGAAATGTCAAACATCAGAAGATAATTAAATGGATGATCATCAGATGAGGCTACTAGTAGATTATTAGTGATATTAACAGGTACAAGTTAGCTGATATTAAAAGTAGAAGCCAGATTATGGGAGAAAATAGATGAAAAAATGTTTCAAGTATAGGAAGCACCCAGTGGTTATAAAACTTGGACATTCAGATCCACCATGAGCAGAACAGAAAACAGCACTTCCCTCATGAATGGAGAAAAGGAAGTAAAATCCAACAGACATGCAAGATCATACCTAAGCACCCTAAGTGATGGCCTGTTCCTATTTTCTGAAAACGCTTTGATATTGTTGATTATGATTTTTAAAACAGTACCTTATGAATTAATAAAGATGGTGCTATCCTCTGGATTGGAATATCAAGGAGGGTCTAATGGATTTGTTTTGACCTTGTAAAGCTATGGATATCTGCAGAGTCCTGCCTATATAGCCAGACGTCCACCTCTTACCTTACCATATTTCTCTCATTGCATGCCTGGAAACTTCTGTAGATTGCACCTTGAATAGTGTGACTAGAAGTCATTAGAAATGGTTTTGTTGGGAGTTGGGTATGTGCCAGGTCTTTGTTGACAACTCCAAGTCCAGGTGCTTGGGACTCATGTGGTCCTGAACCATTTGCCAGCATGTCTTTGATAGTCAAACAGATTTCAACTGAAATGTTGAGGAAATACTCATGGGAAAGGACACTAGAGACAAGACATATGGAGAAAAGAGCATAATGACTAAGGTGCATGGGAAGGAGTACGCATATCTCAAAGCCAAGATGCTCCCATGGGTACAAACCTAGCAGAAGAAAAGCTCCTTTCTGTTTTAGCTTCCTCATTCATGGGAACCAAATTTCTCCTAGAATAGAGTGACATGGAACAATTAACTTAATGAGAAGTTGTGAGAATTCAACCTCTGAAGCCCCAGAAATGGTAAATATGTCCCTTTCTCCTCTCACTACAGCTCCACAGTCCCAGGAAGGAGGAAGTTCAGCGGTGCCCTTTCAAAGAATGTATGCCTGATGTCACCTCCCTGCACTTCCTTGGAGCTGAGTTGACCATCCATTACCCAGGAAAGAAAGGACCGAGGAAACTAGAGACCCACTGAGGGTGTGCCATGGGAAACAGGTACGGAGACAGGCAGAATTCTCAGAGTATTAACATGGGTGGCACAAATGAGGATAACACAATGGTTAAGAGTCCATTTGCTAAAACATTCTACACAATTCACATCCTGAATCTCTTTCAATCTCTTTCAGCTTCCTCCTCTCTTCTAAAACCCAATTCTGAGAACATCTCACCATTCTAATGGGAACTGATGCCTTGGCTGCCAAAATGTCTCCAGAGGTTCTTATCCAACTATCTTAGACATTTTTAAGGAGCTGTTACAGGTTCCTATATTTTCCTCTATCAAAGATGCACCTTTATTCTTTCATCTATCAAATTTAATTAATTCGTTCAAAAAAGAAACAATCCCTTGGGTTCCATATAGTTAACACTTGCAGATCTGTTTATACATCTTCTCACATTAAGTTAGTTAATGATTCTGGCTCTCAGTTTTAAATTTTGTAAGATGGGGATCATGGTACTATCCACTTCATAATATTAAGATGATTAAGTTAAAGGATAAAATGCATTTTTTTAAATTTGTATTTGTTTATTTTTGGCCATGTTAGGTCCACTGCTGCAGGGGCTTTTCTCTTGTTACAGCATGTGTGGGCTACTGTCTAGGCATGGTGCATGGCCTCTCACTGCTGTGACTTCTCTTGTTGTGGAGCATAGGCTTTAGGGCACTCAGGCTTCAGTACCTGTGGCTCCAGGGCCCTAGAGCACAGGCTCAGGAAATGTGGCACAGGGGCTTAATTGCTCCTTAGCATGTGGGATCTTCCCCAGTCAGCGATTGAACATGTGTCTCCTCCACTGGCAGGCAAATACTTTACCACAGAGCCACCGGGAAAGCCAAGGAGATAATGCCTTTAAAGTTCCTAAATTGTCCCTAACACTCTGTGATCATCTATACATATTAATCATTATCACTGCATTACTGTAAACACATATTCATTCTTTTAAAAAAGTAGTGAAGTTCAGTGTCTGCCTGAGACAGTGGGTGGAATGGGTTAAGAAGGTCAAAAGATACAGATTTCCAGTTGTAAAATAAACCATGGGACTATAATGTAAAGCATGGTGACTATAGTTAATACTGAATAGTATATTTGGAAGTTCCTACAAGACTAGATCTTAGAAGTTCTTATCACAAGAAAAAAATGTCATAATTATGTATGGAAATAGTTGTTAATTATACCTATTATGGTCATCAGTTTGCAGTACATACACATATCAAATCATTATGCCATACACCTGAAACTAATATAATGTTATTTGTTAACTATACCTCAATACAGGGCATCCCCGGTGACTCAGCAGTAAAGAATCCGCCAGCAGTGCAGGAGCCATAGGAGACAGTGGTTTTGATCCCTGGGTTGGAAAGATCCCCTAGGGGAGGAAATGCCAACCAGTTCCATTATTCCTACAGGGATAATCCCATGGACAGAGAAGCCTGGTGGCCTACAGTCCATGGGGTCACAAAGAATCAGACATGACTGAAGTGACTTAGCAGGCACACACCAATTGTGATGATGATAAAAAGAGCTAAGGCTATTAAACATAGCACAGGTGCTCGACATTTGGTAATCCTCAATAATTTTTAGCTTATATAATAAATTTATCATTCTCATTTATTGTATGTTTGTGGTTTCCAGTTCCTGTTCCAGATTTCTATTTTTGTTACTGTTTGAAATGATTGTATTTTTTTCTTTCTTTTTTTTTTTTTTTTTTACTTTACAATATTGTATTGGTTTTGCCATACATTAACATGCATCCGCCACGAGTGTACACGTGTTCCCCATCCTGAACTCCCCTCCCACTTCCCTCCCCATAGGATGGTATGGGTCATCCCAGTGCACCAGCCCCAAGCTTCCTGTATCCTACATTGAACCTGGACTGGCAATTCATTTCTTATATGATATTATACATGTTTTAATGCCATTCTCCCAAATCATTGCCCCCTCCCTCTCCCACAGAGTCCAAAAGACTGTTCTTTTAAAAAAGACTGTTCTGATGCATACATCTGTGTCTCTTTTGCTGTCTCGCATACAGGGTTATTGTTACCATCTTTCTAAATTCCATATATATGCGTTAGTATACTGTATTGGTGTTTTTCTTTCTGGCTTACTTCACTCTGTATAATAGGCTCCAGTTTCATCCACCTCATTAGAACTGATTCAAATGTATTCTTTTGAATGGCTGAGTAATACTCCATTGTGTATATGTACCACAGCTTTCTTATCCATTCATCTGCTGATGGGCATCTAGGTTGCTTCCATGTCCTGGCTATTATAAACAGTGCTGTGATGAACATTGGGGTACACGTGTCCCTTTCCCTTCTGGTTTCCTCAGTGTGTATGCCCAGCAGTGGGATTGCTGGGTCGTATGGCAGTTCTATTTCCAGTTTTTTAAGGAATCTCCACACTGTTCTCCATAGTGGCTGTACTAGTTTGCATTCCCATCAACAGTGTAAGAGGGTTCCCTTTTCTCCACACTCTCTCCAGCATTTATTGCTTGTAGACCTTTGGATAGCAGCCATTCCGACTGGTGTGAAATGGTACTTCATTGTGGTTTTGATTTGCATTTTCTGATAGTGAGTGATGTTGAGCACCTTTTCATGTGTTTGTTAGCCATCTGTATGTCTTCTTTGGAGAAATGTCTATTTAGTTCTTTGGCCCATTTTTTGATTGGGTCGTTAATTTTTCTGGAATTGAGCTGTAGGAGTTGCTTGTATATTTTTGAGATTAGTTGTTTGTCAGTTGCTTCACTTTCTATTATTTTCTCCCATTCTGAAGGCTGTCTTGAAATGATTGTAATCTGTTTTTAAGAGATTTAACATTAATTATGAATGCTATTTTTTTCTCTCACACTCATTTTTTCTGCCAATTTTCACTTTTGAATAATTTGAGATTTACAGAAAAGTTACACAGGTAGTTAGTACAGAGATTTCCATAATAATGATAATGTTTTGGAACTAGATAGAAATGATTTTTGTAAAACAGCCCTTATGGCAGAAAGTGAAGAACTAAAAAGCCTCTTGATGAAGGTGAAAGAGGAGAGTGAAAAAGTTGGCTTAAAACTCAGCATTCAGAAAATGAAGATCATGGCATCTGGTCCCATCACTTCATGGCAGATAGATGGGGAAACAGTGGAAACAGTGTCAGACTTTAATTTTCTGGGCTCCAAAATCACTCCAGATGGTGACTGCAGCCATGAAATTAAAAGACGCTTACTCCTTGGAAGGAAAGTTATGACCAACCTAGATAGCATATTCAAAAGCAGACATTGCTTTGCCAACAAAGGTCCTTTTAGTCAAGGCTATGGTTTTTCAGTGGTCAGGTATGGATGTGATAGTTGGACTGTGAAGAAAGCTGAGCGCCAAAGAATTGATGCTTTTGAACTGTGGTGTTGGAGAAGACTCTTGAGAGTCCCTTGGACTGTAAGGAGATCCAACCAGTCCATTCTGAAGGAGATCACCCCTGGGATTTCTTTGGAAGGAATGATGCTAAAGCTGAAACTCCAGCACTTTGGCCACTTCATGCGAAGAGTTGACTCATTTGGAAAGACTCTGATGCTGGTAGGGATTGGGGGCAGGAGGAGAAGGGGACGACAGAGGATGAGATGGCTGGATGGCATCACTGACTCAATGGACATGAGTCTGAGTGAACTCCGGGAGTTGGTGATAGACAGGGAGGCCTGGCGTGCTGCAATTCATGGGGTCGCAAAGAGTCGGACACGACTGAGCGACTGAACTGAACTGAACTGAACTGAACAATATATAATATATCAGCATCTGCAATTGAATGTTACCTTAACATAGCTATTGGTTTTTACAAATTTGTGTTATATCCACTACCTTATTAAAATTATATTCACTGATAGAGGTTTTCAGCTTTCAATTTATTATCAGAAACCAATCTATAATCTTCAAACAACAATTTCAGATCCCAAGGGTGTTAGTAAATAGTATTTGTGGTTGTAAACTTTCTTTCTTCTTTAATACTTAAAGGGGAATTCTTTTAATGTTTCTCTCACATATTTCCATGGTAATTTTGAAGGTAAGTTCTGATTTTCTAATTATTGATCTGTTATCCTACATGCTGAATTAACCAATCAATTAATTTATTTCTTAGAGATTTTCCATTTTTAATGAGGATTTATAAGTAATATCATCTTGCAAAGTAAAGTATTTTCTTCTATATGTGTCCATTTTTCTCTTTCCTAATTTTAGGCATTTCTGTTCCTTCTCTTTCTTTTTATTGCTTTCATTATGCATCTGATTTTCTCTATTTGATTTTGTCAAAGAATTAACACTGGAATTTATTTCTTGGCTGTAAAATTTTTCTTCTTCATTTATTAGCTCTGCTTTTTGCTTAATTTTCTGCTTTAGTTAGTTTTGTTTTGTAAAACTGAAGTGCATCTTCAAATTTTAAAATGCTTTTCACTCTTGAGATAGAGTACCTGTGTGACGATACTGGATGCTTGGGGCTAGTGCACTGGGACGACCCAGAGGGATGGTATGGGGAGAGAAGAGGGAGGAGAGTTCAGGATGGGGAAAACATGTATACCTGTGGCAGATTCATTTTGATATTTGGCAAAACTAATACAATTATGTAAAGATTAAAAATAAAATAAAATTTAAAAAAATAAAGAAAAGGTAGGATAAAATGAATCTAAAAATCTAGACTTTTATTGCCACTCAAAGGTGATTCCTGTCCACAGTTTAGTGTATCTTGTTATAGGTCATTTCCCCTTGGGTTTGTACAAGTATGTGTCTAATTATAAAAGATCTATATGCTGATTTAATTTCTCAAGGCCAGAAAAGCAGATCAACTATCCTCTCATAGCAAGTGTTTGAAATTTTATTTTTCTTTCCACATGATGGAATTTTTCCTTCTTAATCTTTTGTGAAGAGACATAAATTCTAGCAATGAAGACAGTATCCCTCATAGAGCAATAGTAGAAAGAATTTTTGTCTAACATTTATTGCCTTTTTACACTTTCTTTTATGAACCTTTAATATCCTATGCCTTTTTCTAAATTCATGCATTAATCTTTCTATGATTTACACTTAGGACTTTATACATTAAATACATTAATTTTTATCAGTCAAATAGATTCTTTTTTATATCCTAATTCTCTCCATAGTAGATTCTTATTTATAATTTTTCAACTTATGGTACAATTATTGATCTTTTCTCCCCTTATTTCTACCAAATATTTTTTATTCAGAGAGAGCTACTGAACCTAGGAACAGATTTTCCAAGTAGCAATGGCAACCACAATTTGTTACCAAATAGATCAAATTTTTAGCCCCAAATGAATGACATCTCCATGAGTTTGGATTAAGGATATTTCTGTCATTCGCACTAATGATTATCTGGAGTGAATTCCGTGTTTCTTTTCAGCTGATTCTGAACAAACCCGACAGCCACATGGAAATAAACCAAACAAGAAGCTTTCTCCTCCTGGGATTCACAGAGGACCCAGACCTGCAGCCTCTCTTCTTTGGGCTGTTTCTGTCCTTGTACGTGGTCACATTTGCTGGGAGCCTGGCCATCATCTCAGACCCCCACCTCCACACCCCCATGTACTTCTTTCTCTCCAACCTGTCATTTGCAGACATCGGTTTCACCTCCACCACCATCCCAAAGATGCTATGGAACATCCAGACACAGAGCAAAGTTATCACTTATGAAGGCTGCATCATCCAGATATTTTTGTTCTTTGTATTTGAATGCCTGGACATTTTAATCCTGAGTGTGATGGCCTATGACCGCTTTGTGGCCATCTGTCACCCTCTGCACTATATGGTCATCATTAACCCCTGGGTCTGTGGGATGCTGACTCTGGGTTCCTGGTGCCTCAGTGTCACAAGCTCCCTGCTTGAGACTTTGACTGTCTTGAGGCTGTCCTTCTGCATGAACATGAAGATCCCACACTTTTTTTGTGATCTTCTTGAAGTCCTGAAGCTTACCTGTTCTGACACCCTGATCAATAACATAGTGGTGTATTTTGTGGCTATTATTCTAGCTGTTTTTCCTCTCTTTTGGATCCTTTTTTCTTACTCTCAGATTTTCTCCTCCATCCTGAGAATTTCTTCAGCCAGGGGCAAGTATAAAGCTTTTTCCACCTGTGGATCTCACCTTTTTGTGGTTTCTTTGTTCCATAGCACAGGCCTAGGGGTCTACCTCAGTTCTGCAGTCATTTCATCCTCTAGGACAATTCTGGTGGCCTCAGTGATGTACACTGTGGTCACCCCCATGCTGAACCCCTTCATCTACAGTTTGAGGAACAGAGACTGAAGGGGACCCTAGGGAGACTCCTCAGCAGGGCACCATCTCTCAGTGATGGGATTGTTGTAGGACTCTCATAAGTAGCAAGGATCAAACCATTGGTAGGCATTTTTCACAATCTTGGATATATCTAAACATTAGTTTAATTTTTCTGTTCTGTAATCACTATATCTTACTGTGTCTTGACTTTGACTATATTTAAAGACGGTGTATTATTTTTCTGGGGCTGTTATGACAAAGTACCATAAATAGTTGGCTTAAACAACAGAAATTTATTGCCTCACAGTTCTAGAGACTAAAATTCTGAAAACAAGGGGTAAGCAGGGTCCATTCATCCTGAAGCTGTGATCAATAACCTGTTCCATATCTAGCTTTTTTTAGTTTGCTTTCTGTAGTTTTCTAGTTTCATACAATTGTGGTCAAGGAAAATGCTTGATGTAATTTCTGTTCTCTTAAATTGATTGAGGGTGTTTTGTGACCTTGTATGTGATCTATCCAGGAGATCATTTCATCTCCACTTAAAAAGAATGTGTATTCTGCTGGGTTTGGATGTAATTTCCTCTAGATAGCAATTTAGTTCAATTGGCCTATTGTGTCATTTAGTCCCACTGATACCTTATTGATCTGGATGATCTTCCCATTGGTGGAACTAGGGTGTTAAAATTCTCTGCTATTATTGTATTATTGCCAATTTCTCCCTTCATGTCTGTTAGTATTTGCTTTAAATACATAGGTGCTCCTGTATTAGGTATGTGTATGCTACCAACTGTAATATCCTCATCTCGTAACGATCCCTTCATCATTACAGAATGTCCTTCTTTGTCTTTTGTTATAGCCTTTGTTTTAAACTCTATTATGTCTCACATGAGTAGAGCTCCCCCTGCATTCTTGTTGTTTGCATTTGCATTAACTATCTTTTCCATCCCCTCACTTTCAGTCTGTTTGTGTCTTTAGCCCTGAAGTGAGTTTTTGCAGGCAGCTTATTGAAGGACTTTTTTTTCCAACCAGCCATGCTATGTTTTTTTTATTGGAACATTTAGTCCATTGGTATGTAAATATTGATAGCTATGTACTTATTGCTATTTTATTCCTTGTTTTTCAGTTGTTTTCATAGTTCTTCTTGTTCATTTCTTCCTTTTGTTTCTCCTGTTGTGATTTGATGAGTTTATTTAATGGTATACTTGAGTTCCTTCCTTTTTTATTTTTGTTTATCTCCTATAGGTTTTTGGATTTGTGTTTACCATGATTTCATATTTCTTCACTCATAATTATATCTACTTGAATAAGCTGATAGTCATTTAAGTTCAAACATATTTTAAATATTTACATTTGTATGCTCCTATACCCCACATGTTGTGTTTTTATGTCATATTTTACATATTCATGCTTATCTCTTTACTGTCTATTATAGTCATCAGTTCAGTTCAGTCACGCAGTTGTGTCTGACTCTTTCTGTCAGCACACCAGGCTTCCCTGTCCATCACAAACTCCCAGAGTTCACTCAAACTCATTTCCATCTAGTTGGTGATGCCATCCAGCATTCTCATCCTCTGTCATCCCCTTCTCCTCCTGCCCCCAGTCCCTCACAGCATCAGAGTCTTTTCCAATGGGTCAACTCTTCGTATTAGGTGGCCAAAGTATTGGAGTTTCAGCTTCAGCATCAGTCCTTCCAATGAACACCCAGGACTGATCTCCTCTAGGATGGACTGGTTTGATCTCCTTGAAGTCCAAGGGACTCTTAAGAATCTTCTCCAACACCACAGTTCAAAAGCATCAATTCTTCAGCATTCAGCTTTCTTCACAGTCCAACTTTCACATCCATACATGACCACTGGAAAAACCATAACCTTGACTACATGGACCTTTTTTGACAAAGTAATGTCTCTGCCTTTCAATATGCTACCTAGGTTTGTCATAACTTTCCTTCAGAGAGTAAGTATCTTTTAATTTCATGGCTACAATCACCATCTACAGGGATTTTGGAGCCAAAAAAAAAAAAAAGTCTGACACTGTTTCCAATGTTTCCCCATCTATCTGCCATGAAGTGATGGGATCAGATGCCATGATCTTCATTTTCTGAATGTTGAGCTTTAAACCAACTTTCTCACTCTCCTCTTTCACTTTCATCAAGAGGCTTTTTAGTTCCTTTTCACTTTCTGCCATAAGGGTGCTGTCATCTGCATATCTAAGGTTATTGATACTTCTCCCAGCAATCTTGATTCCAGCTTGTATTTCTTCCACCCCAGCGTTTCTCATGATGTACTATGCATATAAGTTAAATAAGCAGGGTGACAATATACAGCCTTGACGTACTCCTTTTCCTATTTGGAACCAGTCTGTTGTTCCATGTCCAGTTCTAACTCTTGCTTCCTGTCCTGCATATAGGTTTCTCAAGAGGCAGGTCAGGTGGTCTGGTATTCCCATCTCTTTCAGAATTTTCCACAGTTTATTGTGATCCACACAGTCAAAGGCTTTGGCATAGTCAATAAAGCAAAAATAGATGTTTTTCTGGAACGCTTTTGCTTTTTCAATGATCCAGCAGATGTTGGCAATTTGACCTCTGGTTCCTCTGCCTTTTCTAAAACCAGCTTGAACATCTGGAAGTTCACAGTTCACATACTGCTGAAGCCTGGCTTGGAGAATTTTGAGCATTACTTTACTAGCATGTGAGGTGAGTGCAATTGCGTGGTAGTTTGAGCATTCTTTGGCATTGTCTTTCTTTGGGATTGGAATGAAAACTGACCTTTTCCAGTCCTGTGGCCACTGCTGAGTTTTCCAAATTTGCTGGCATATTGAGTGAAGCACTTGCACAGCATCATCTTTCAGGATTTGAAATAGCTCAACTGGAATGCCATCACTGCCACTAGCTCTGTTCATATTGATGCTTTCAAAGGCCCACTTGACTTCACATTCTAGGATGTCTGGCTCTAGGTCAGTGATCACACCATCATGATTATCTGGGTCGTGAAGCACTTTTTTGTTGTTTTCCTCTATTTCTTTGCATTGATCATTGAGGAAGGCTTTCTTATCTCTCCTTGCTATTCTTTGGAACTCTGCATTCAGATGCTTATATTTTTCCTTTTCTCCTTTGCTTTTCACTTCTCTTCTTTTCACACCTATTTGTAAGGCCTCCTCAGACAGCCATTTTGCTTTTTCACATTTCTTTTCCATGGGGATGGTCTTGATCCCTGTCTCCTGTACAATGCCATCATAATTACTTTTAAATATCTTTGTCTTTTAATCTATGTACTGATTATTTAAGTAATCTTTAATCCTTACTATATATTTGCCTTTCCTAGTGGAATTTTACCTTTCCTATAGATATTTCTTTTATATTTAGAGAAGACTACACCTTTTCTTTTAGGGTAGGTTTCCTATTGATGAAATATTTCCATTTTTGCTTGTCTGAGAACTTCTTTGTCTCTGCTTCTATTTTAAATGATAACCTTCCAGGGTAGGAGATCCTAGGTTGCAGGATTTTCCCTTTCAGTGCTTTGAATGTATCAAGTCACTCTCTTCTGGCCTGCAAAGTTTCTACAGATAAATCAGTTGATATGTGGATTCCCTTATATATGACTCTGTTTTTCTCTTGCTGCCTTTAAAATTCTCTCTTT